>NC_045680.1:29820828-30054318 GCF_003331165.1 Xiphophorus hellerii
GGAATCGTCTTTAAATTGTTCACAGAAGCCGAGATAACCGTTCAAAGTTTCTCCAAAGCATTGCCGCCCTCCCCGCAAAATCGATGCTTCACCGAGGCTCCGTCGATAGGTAGGATTTCAGGACCTTACAGAGAAAAATCCCACCGGCGGGATTACAGGAGCGAGTTGGAAAAGAGGGCTTGGAGCGAAAAATGGCAAAATGTTTTGATCCAGGGCAGTTCTAGGGGGCTTCTGAAGCTCAGATAAGGCCGCTTTTTGACACTTTTTCGGCATTTTCCAGCATTTTAAGCCGTTTTTCCAGATTTTCTCTCTGGTCCTCTGGAACGCTGGGGCGGTAAGGCAGCGGGCTCCGGCCGGTCCGGCGAGTGTCCTCGGTCCTTCTAATGGGCCTGGTGCCTCTCTGGCTCGGTTCTGAGCTGCGTGGAAGCGTGGAAGCACGGTCGAAGGCGGACAGGGCTCAGGCCGAATTCGGTGCACTGTGGGCGGCCTCACAGCTGTCCCACGTGCCCGTTGGAGGTCTGAGCCCTGGCTGCGGTTGTCTGGGGCGGTAAGGCAGCGGGCTCCGGCCGGTCCGGTGAGTGTCCTCGGTCCTTCTAATGGGCCTGGTGCCTCTCTGGCTCGGTTCTGAGGGTTAGGGTTAGGGTAAGGTGTGGGGAAGCTCTTGCCTGCCCGACGACAGGAGAGTGATGCACGGGCTATCCCGCGCCCCCACACAGCCTCCCGCCACGCCGTCTTTCTCCAACTGACATGCACAAGCCTTCCGTTCTCTTCCTCGTCCGTTAAATTTGAATTTGAGTTTGTTACTCTTTGTTGCCCCCTAGTGCTCAGTATACGACGTTTCGACTTTTTCTGTGTCTTCATCAGGTATGTATTTCTTTCTTTCTGTTTCTGTTTCTTACGGCCCCCTCTTTAATATTATTCCTGCAACTTAAATTTAGTTAGGCACCCCCTGTGATACTGTTCTTCATTCTTTTTAAATAAAATGTTCACATGGACTTACAAAAAATGCAGAAATTATTTAAATTGACACACCAGGATTGGTTTGAAACGAAAGGTAAGTGACGTTGCACAAGCACGAAAACATCCACACACATTTAGGGTAAGGACACATCAGGTAAGTACACACACACATTTAGGGTGGGGTCAAAGGTCAAGGGTTAGGTTTAGGCATCACACATGCATTCATCCACGTATACAGACACTGAGGTTAGGTTAAGGGAAAACACAGAGGGTAAGGATATAAAATAAAAAAATATAAAAGAATAAAAATGCAAATAAAAAGAAAAAGCCAGCTGGATACTGGACAGCGGGCAGGCGAACAGTGCGGAGGCTCGTGAGGCACTGGCTGGTTAGGTGTGGGGAAGCTCTTGCCTGCCCGACGACAGGAGAGTGATGCACGGGCCATCCCGCGCCCCCACACAGCCTCCCGCCACGCCGTCTTTCTCCAACTGACATGCACAAGCCTTCCGTTCTCTTCCTCGTCCGTTAAATTTGAATTTGAGTTTGTTACTCTTTGTTGCCCCCTAGTGCTCAGTATACGACGTTTCGACTTTTTCTGTGTCTTCATCAGGTATGTATTTCTTTCTTTCTGTTTCTGTTTCTTACGGCCCCCTCTTTAATATTATTCCTGCAACTTAAATTTAGTTAGGCACCCCCTGTGATACTGTTCTTCATTCTTTTTAAATAAAATGTTCACATGGACTTACAAAAAATGCAGAAATTATTTAAATTGACACACCAGGATTGGTTTGAAACGAAAGGTAAGTGACGTTGCACAAGCACGAAAACATCCACACACATTTAGGGTAAGGACACATCAGGTAAGTACACACACACATTTAGGGTGGGGTCAAAGGTCAAGGGTTAGGTTTAGGCATCACACATGCATTCATCCACGTATACAGACACTGAGGTTAGGTTAAGGGAAAACACAGAGGGTAAGGATATAAAATAAAAAAATATAAAAGAATAAAAGGGTTAGGGTAAGGGTTAGGGTTAGGGTTAGGATATAGGATGAAAACCAGAAAAGTCGTCGTCTCATCGTATTTGGCTGAAAAAGTAAAAGAGGTATGGGGCCCATACTTGGCCTCGAGAGACCCATGGAGGGTGCCCAGGTACCCTGTAAGTTTGGTGGCTGTAGCTCATTCCCTTGACATAGCTGCCATTGACTCCCATTCATTTGAAAAATCGTCTCATCGTATTTAGCTCCCAAGCCGTAAGTGCCATCCTCCCCAAACTCGGTGTGTATACATGTCTCGACCCCCTCCAGGTCTCCACCGAGTTTGGTGGCCCTGGCCCCTCCCCTTCCTATAGCTGCCATAGACTCCCATTGATTTTTCAAGTTTCGATAGGAGCGTCGGATCGAGCTGGGAGTCGGTTTTCCGTGCTCAGGGCGTAGCCCTGAGTGCGGGGATGTGTGATATGCCAGGGTTGGTGGATGTGTGAAAATGGTGAAAATCGCACTAAGTGTTGTGAAAATAGGTACTTGTGGGAACCTTACCAGAGTGTGTTTTGGAGTGTCCCGAGTGCGTGGAGAGTGTTCCTGGGTGAAGTAAAATTGGAGTTGTTGGAGTGTCTTCCGTGCTCAGGGCGAAGCCCTGAGTGCGGCAGGTGCCTCGTCCGTGCTCAGGGCGTAGCCCTGAGTGCGGCCAGGGTGCATTGTCCGTGCGTTGTCCGTGCTCAGGGCGAAGCCCTGAGTGCGGCCAGTGTGCGTTGTCCGTGCTCAGGGCGAAGCCCTGAGTGCGGCCAGTGTTGGTGAAAATCCTGAAAATTGCACAAAGTGTTGTGAAAATATGTACTTTGGGGAACCTTACCAGAGTGTGTTTTGGAGTGTCCCGAGTGCCTGGAGAGTGTTCCTGGGAGAGGTTTTTGTGAGACGTTCTTACTCCTGTGAGGTTAGGTTAAGTGGGTAGGGTAAGGGTTAGGGTTAGGGTAAGTGAAGAATCTTGGGTGAGGTTAGGTTAAGTGAAGAATAGGGTAAGGGGTTAGGGTAAGGGTAGGGGTTAGGGTTAGGGTAAGGATATAGGGTGAAGGGTTAGGGTTAGGGTTAGGGTAAGGGTTAGGGGTTAGGATATAGGATGAAAACCAGAAAATGAGTGTGATCAAGGGTAAGGGTAGGGTAAGGGTAAGGGTAGGGTAGGGTAGGGTTAGGGTTAGGGTTAGGATATAGGATGAAAACCAGAAAAGTCGTCGTCTCATCGTATTTGGCTGAAAAAGTAAAAGAGGTATGGGGCCCATACTTGGCCTCGAGAGACCCATGGAGGGTGCCCAGGTACCCTGTAAGTTTGGTGGCTGTAGCTCATTCCCTTGACATAGCTGCCATTGACTCCCATTCATTTGAAAAATCGTCTCATCGTATTTAGCTCCCAAGCCGTAAGTGCCATCCTCCCCAAACTCGGTGTGTATACATGTCTCGACCCCCTCCAGGTCTCCACCGAGTTTGGTGGCCCTGGCCCCTCCCCTTCCTATAGCTGCCATAGACTCCCATTGATTTTTCAAGTTTCGATAGGAGCGTCGGATCGAGCTGGGAGTCGGTTTTCCGTGCTCAGGGCGTAGCCCTGAGTGCGGGGATGTGTGATATGCCAGGGTTGGTGGATGTGTGAAAATGGTGAAAATCGCACTAAGTGTTGTGAAAATAGGTACTTGTGGGAACCTTACCAGAGTGTGTTTTGGAGTGTCCCGAGTGCGTGGAGAGTGTTCCTGGGTGAAGTAAAATTGGAGTTGTTGGAGTGTCTTCCGTGCTCAGGGCGAAGCCCTGAGTGCGGCAGGTGCCTCGTCCGTGCTCAGGGCGTAGCCCTGAGTGCGGCCAGGGTGCATTGTCCGTGCGTTGTCCGTGCTCAGGGCGAAGCCCTGAGTGCGGCCAGTGTGCGTTGTCCGTGCTCAGGGCGAAGCCCTGAGTGCGGCCAGTGTTGGTGAAAATCCTGAAAATTGCACAAAGTGTTGTGAAAATATGTACTTTGGGGAACCTTACCAGAGTGTGTTTTGGAGTGTCCCGAGTGCCTGGAGAGTGTTCCTGGGAGAGGTTTTTGTGAGACGTTCTTACTCCTGTGAGGTTAGGTTAAGTGGGTAGGGTAAGGGTTAGGGTTAGGGTAAGTGAAGAATCTTGGGTGAGGTTAGGTTAAGTGAAGAATAGGGTAAGGGGTTAGGGTAAGGGTAGGGGTTAGGGTTAGGGTAAGGATATAGGGTGAAGGGTTAGGGTTAGGGTTAGGGTAAGGGTTAGGGGTTAGGATATAGGATGAAAACCAGAAAATGAGTGTGATCAAGGGTAAGGGTAGGGTAAGGGTAAGGGTAGGGTAGGATATAGGATGAAAACCAGAAAAGTCGTCGTCTCAGGGTAAGGGTTAGGGTAAGGGTAAGGGTTAGGGTTAGGGTTAGGATATAGGATGAAAACCAGAAAAGTCGGATGAGCAAGCTCAATAAGTCAAAAAGTATTTGAGGTATGGGGCCCATACTTGGCCTCGAGAGACCCATGGAGGGGACCCAGGTTCCCTGTAAGTTTGGTGGCTGTAGCTCATTCCGTTGACATAGCTGCCATTGACACCCATATAAAAAAAAAAGTGAGCAAGCTCTGTAAGTCAAAAAGTACACGTGCCATCCTGACCAAACTCGGTGTGTATACATGTCTCGACCCCCTCCAGGTCTCCACCGAGTTTGGTGGCCCTGGCCCCTCCCCTTCCTATAGCTGCCATAGACTCCCATTGATTTTTCAAGTTTCGCTAGGAGCGTCGGATCGAGCTGGGAGTCGGTTTTCCGTGCTCAGGGCGTAGCCCTGAGTGCGGGGATGTGTGATATGCCAGGGTTGGTGGATGTGTGAAAATGGTGAAAATCGCACTAAGTGTTGTGAAAATAGGTACTTGTGGGAACCTTACCAGAGTGTGTTTTGGAGTGTCCCGAGTGCGTGGAGAGTGTTCCTGGGTGAAGTAAAATTGGAGTTGTTGGAGTGTCTTCCGTGCTCAGGGCGAAGCCCTGAGTGCGGCAGGTGCCTCGTCCGTGCTCAGGGCGTAGCCCTGAGTGCGGCCAGGGTGCATTGTCCGTGCGTTGTCCGTGCTCAGGGCGAAGCCCTGAGTGCGGCCAGTGTGCGTTGTCCGTGCTCAGGGCGAAGCCCTGAGTGCGGCCAGTGTTGGTGAAAATCCTGAAAATTGCACAAAGTGTTGTGAAAATATGTACTTTGGGGAACCTTACCAGAGTGTGTTTTGGAGTGTCCCGAGTGCCTGGAGAGTGTTCCTGGGTGAAGTAAAATTGGAGTTGTTGGAGTGTCTTCCGTGCTCAGGGCGAAGCCCTGAGTGCGGCAGGTGCCTCGTCCGTGCTCAGGGCGTAGCCCTGAGTGCGGCCAGTGTTGGTGAAAATCCTGAAAATTGCCCAAAGTGTTGTGAAAATAGGTACTTGTGGGAACCTTACCAGAGTGTGTTTTGGAGTGTCCCGAGTGCCTGGAGAGTGTTCCTGGGAGAGGTTTTTGTGAGGGTTAGGGTTAGGGTTAGGGTTAGGGTTAGGGTTAGGGTAAGGGTTAGGGTTAGGGTTAGGGTAAGGGTAGGGTTAGGGTTAGGGTAAGGGGTTAGGGTAAGGGTTAGGGTTAGGGTAAGGGTAAGGGTTAGGGTTAGGGTTAGGATATAGGATGAAAACCAGAAAAGTCGGATGGGCACTCTCAATAACTCAAAAACTATAAGAGGTATGGGGCCCATACTTGGCCTCGAGAGACTCATGGAGGGGACCCAGGTTCCCTGTAAGTTTGGTGGCTGTAGCTCATTCCGTTGACATAGCTGCCATTGACACCCATATAAAAAAAAAATTGGGCACTCTCAATAACTCAAAAACTATACATGCCAAGTTGACCAAACTCGGTGTGTATACATGTCTCGACCCCCTCCAGGTCTCCACCGAGTTTGGTGGCCCTGGCCCCTCCCCTTCCTATAGCTGCCATAGACTCCCATTGATTTTTCAAGTTTCGCTAGGAGCGTCGGATCGAGCTGGGAGTCGGTTTTCCGTGCTCAGGGCGTAGCCCTGAGTGCGGGGATGTGTGATATGCCAGGGTTGGTGGATGTGTGAAAATGGTGAAAATCGCACTAAGTGTTGTGAAAATAGGTACTTGTGGGAACCTTACCAGAGTGTGTTTTGGAGTGTCCCGAGTGCGTGGAGAGTGTTCCTGGGTGAAGTAAAATTGGAGTTGTTGGAGTGTCTTCCGTGCTCAGGGCGAAGCCCTGAGTGCGGCAGGTGCCTCGTCCGTGCTCAGGGCGTAGCCCTGAGTGCGGCAGGTGCCTCGTCCGTGCTCAGGGCGTAGCCCTGAGTGCGGCCAGTGTTGGTGAAAATCCTGAAAATTGCCCAAAGTGTTGTGAAAATAGGTACTTGTGGGAACCTTACCAGAGTGTGTTTTGGAGTGTCCCGAGTGCCTGGAGAGTGTTCCTGGGTGTAGTAAAATTGGAGTTGTTGGAGTGTCTTCCGTGCTCAGGGCGAAGCCCTGAGTGCGGCAGGTGCCTCGTCCGTGCTCAGGGCGTAGCCCTGAGTGCGGCCAGTGTTGGTGAAAATCCTGAAAATTGCCCAAAGTGTTGTGAAAATAGGTACTTGTGGGAACCTTACCAGAGTGTGTTTTGGAGTGTCCCGAGTGCCTGGAGAGTGTTCCTGGGTGTAGTAAAATTGGAGTTGTTGGAGTGTCTTCCGTGCTCAGGGCGAAGCCCTGAGTGCGGCAGGTGCCTCGTCCGTGCTCAGGGCGTAGCCCTGAGTGCGGCCAGTGTTGGTGAAAATCCTGAAAATTGCCCAAAGTGTTGTGAAAATAGGTACTTGTGGGAACCTTACCAGAGTGTGTTTTGGAGTGTCCCGAGTGCCTGGAGAGTGTTCCTGGGAGAGGTTTTTGTGAGACGTTCTTACTCCTGTGAGGTTAGGTTAAGTGAAGAATCTTGTGTTTGGTTAGGGTAAGTGAAGAATCTTGGGTAAGGGTTAGGATATAGGGTTAGGGTTAGGGTAAGGGTTAGGGTAAGGGTTAGGGTTAGGGTTAGGGTAAGGGTTAGGATATAGGATGAAAACCAGAAAAGTCGATGGTACACTCTCAATAACTCAAAAAGTATTTGAGGTAGGGGGCCCATACTGGGCCCAGAGGGGCCCATGGGGGGGACCCACATTCTATTAAAGTTTGGTGGGTGTGGCTCGTTCCGTTGACATAGCTGCCATTGACTCCCATACATTTGAAAAAAGGGTACACTCTCTATAACTCCCGAACCATAAGGTGTACAGTTACCAAACTCGGTGTGTATACATGTCTCGACCCCCTCCAGGTCTCCACCGAGTTTGGTGGCCCTGGCCCCTCCCCTTCCTATAGCTGCCATAGACTCCCATTGATTTTTCAAGTTTCGCTAGGAGCGTCGGATCGAGCTGGGAGTCGGTTTTCCGTGCTCAGGGCGTAGCCCTGAGTGCGGGGATGTGTGATATGCCAGGGTTGGTGGATGTGTGAAAATGGTGAAAATCGCACTAAGTGTTGTGAAAATAGGTACTTGTGGGAACCTTACCAGAGTGTGTTTTGGAGTGTCCCGAGTGCGTGGAGAGTGTTCCTGGGTGAAGTAAAATTGGAGTTGTTGGAGTGTCTTCCGTGCTCAGGGCGAAGCCCTGAGTGCGGCAGGTGCCTCGTCCGTGCTCAGGGCGTAGCCCTGAGTGCGGCAGGTGCCTCGTCCGTGCTCAGGGCGTAGCCCTGAGTGCGGCCAGTGTTGGTGAAAATCCTGAAAATAACCCAAAGTGTTGTGAAAATAGGTACTTGTGGGAACCTTACCAGAGTGTGTTTTGGAGTGTCCCGAGTGCCTGGAGAGTGTTCCTCGGAGAGTTTTTTGGGAGACTTTGTAAGTGGTGTTTGGTTAGGTTAAGTGAAGAATCTTGTGTTTAGGGTAAGGGTTAGGGTTAGGGTTAGGGGTTAGGGGTTAGGGGTTAGGGTTAGGGTTAGGGTTAGGGTTAGGGTTAGGGTTAGGGTTAGGGTTAGGGTTAGGGTTAGGGTTAGGGTTAGGGTAAGGGTTAGGGTAAGGGTTAGGGTAAGGATATAGGATGAAAACCAGAAAAGTCGGATGAGCAAGCTCAATAAGTCAAAAAGTATTTGAGGTATGGGGCCCATACTTGGCCTCGAGAGACCCATGGAGGGGACCCAGGTTCCCTGTAAGTTTGGTGGCTGTAGCTCATTCCGTTGACATAGCTGCCATTGACACCCATATAAAAAAAAAAGTGAGCAAGCTCTGTAAGTCAAAAAGTACACGTGCCATCCTGACCAAACTCGGTGTGTATACATGTCTCGACCCCCTCCAGGTCTCCACCGAGTTTGGTGGCCCTGGCCCCTCCCCTTCCTATAGCTGCCATAGACTCCCATTGATTTTTCAAGTTTCGCTAGGAGCGTCGGATCGAGCTGGGAGTCGGTTTTCCGTGCTCAGGGCGTAGCCCTGAGTGCGGGGATGTGTGATATGCCAGGGTTGGTGGATGTGTGAAAATGGTGAAAATCGCACTAAGTGTTGTGAAAATAGGTACTTGTGGGAACCTTACCAGAGTGTGTTTTGGAGTGTCCCGAGTGCGTGGAGAGTGTTCCTGGGTGAAGTAAAATTGGAGTTGTTGGAGTGTCTTCCGTGCTCAGGGCGAAGCCCTGAGTGCGGCAGGTGCCTCGTCCGTGCTCAGGGCGTAGCCCTGAGTGCGGCCAGGGTGCATTGTCCGTGCGTTGTCCGTGCTCAGGGCGAAGCCCTGAGTGCGGCCAGTGTGCGTTGTCCGTGCTCAGGGCGAAGCCCTGAGTGCGGCCAGTGTTGGTGAAAATCCTGAAAATTGCACAAAGTGTTGTGAAAATATGTACTTTGGGGAACCTTACCAGAGTGTGTTTTGGAGTGTCCCGAGTGCCTGGAGAGTGTTCCTGGGTGAAGTAAAATTGGAGTTGTTGGAGTGTCTTCCGTGCTCAGGGCGAAGCCCTGAGTGCGGCAGGTGCCTCGTCCGTGCTCAGGGCGTAGCCCTGAGTGCGGCCAGTGTTGGTGAAAATCCTGAAAATTGCCCAAAGTGTTGTGAAAATAGGTACTTGTGGGAACCTTACCAGAGTGTGTTTTGGAGTGTCCCGAGTGCCTGGAGAGTGTTCCTGGGAGAGGTTTTTGTGAGGGTTAGGGTTAGGGTTAGGGTTAGGGTTAGGGTTAGGGTAAGGGTTAGGGTTAGGGTTAGGGTAAGGGTAGGGTTAGGGTTAGGGTAAGGGGTTAGGGTAAGGGTTAGGGTTAGGGTAAGGGTAAGGGTTAGGGTTAGGGTTAGGATATAGGATGAAAACCAGAAAAGTCGGATGGGCACTCTCAATAACTCAAAAACTATAAGAGGTATGGGGCCCATACTTGGCCTCGAGAGACTCATGGAGGGGACCCAGGTTCCCTGTAAGTTTGGTGGCTGTAGCTCATTCCGTTGACATAGCTGCCATTGACACCCATATAAAAAAAAAATTGGGCACTCTCAATAACTCAAAAACTATACATGCCAAGTTGACCAAACTCGGTGTGTATACATGTCTCGACCCCCTCCAGGTCTCCACCGAGTTTGGTGGCCCTGGCCCCTCCCCTTCCTATAGCTGCCATAGACTCCCATTGATTTTTCAAGTTTCGCTAGGAGCGTCGGATCGAGCTGGGAGTCGGTTTTCCGTGCTCAGGGCGTAGCCCTGAGTGCGGGGATGTGTGATATGCCAGGGTTGGTGGATGTGTGAAAATGGTGAAAATCGCACTAAGTGTTGTGAAAATAGGTACTTGTGGGAACCTTACCAGAGTGTGTTTTGGAGTGTCCCGAGTGCGTGGAGAGTGTTCCTGGGTGAAGTAAAATTGGAGTTGTTGGAGTGTCTTCCGTGCTCAGGGCGAAGCCCTGAGTGCGGCAGGTGCCTCGTCCGTGCTCAGGGCGTAGCCCTGAGTGCGGCAGGTGCCTCGTCCGTGCTCAGGGCGTAGCCCTGAGTGCGGCCAGTGTTGGTGAAAATCCTGAAAATAACCCAAAGTGTTGTGAAAATAGGTACTTGTGGGAACCTTACCAGAGTGTGTTTTGGAGTGTCCCGAGTGCCTGGAGAGTGTTCCTCGGAGAGTTTTTTGGGAGACTTTGTAAGTGGTGTTTGGTTAGGTTAAGTGAAGAATCTTGTGTTTGGTTAGGGTAAGTGAGGGTTAGGGTTAGGGTAAGGGTTAGGGTAAGGGTTAGGGTTAGGGTTAGGGTTAGGGTTAGGGGTTAGGGTAAGGGTTAGGGTAGGGTAGGGTTAGGGTTAGGGTTAGGGTTAGGGTTAGGGTTAGGGTTAGGGTTAGGGTAGGGTTAGGGTTAGGGTTAGGGTAAGGGTTAGGGTAAGGGTTAGGGTAAGGATATAGGATGAAAACCAGAAAAGTCGGATGAGCAAGCTCAATAAGTCAAAAAGTATTTGAGGTATGGGGCCCATACTTGGCCTCGAGAGACCCATGGAGGGGACCCAGGTTCCCTGTAAGTTTGGTGGCTGTAGCTCATTCCGTTGACATAGCTGCCATTGACACCCATATAAAAAAAAAAGTGAGCAAGCTCTGTAAGTCAAAAAGTACACGTGCCATCCTGACCAAACTCGGTGTGTATACATGTCTCGACCCCCTCCAGGTCTCCACCGAGTTTGGTGGCCCTGGCCCCTCCCCTTCCTATAGCTGCCATAGACTCCCATTGATTTTTCAAGTTTCGCTAGGAGCGTCGGATCGAGCTGGGAGTCGGTTTTCCGTGCTCAGGGCGTAGCCCTGAGTGCGGGGATGTGTGATATGCCAGGGTTGGTGGATGTGTGAAAATGGTGAAAATCGCACTAAGTGTTGTGAAAATAGGTACTTGTGGGAACCTTACCAGAGTGTGTTTTGGAGTGTCCCGAGTGCGTGGAGAGTGTTCCTGGGTGAAGTAAAATTGGAGTTGTTGGAGTGTCTTCCGTGCTCAGGGCGAAGCCCTGAGTGCGGCAGGTGCCTCGTCCGTGCTCAGGGCGTAGCCCTGAGTGCGGCCAGGGTGCATTGTCCGTGCGTTGTCCGTGCTCAGGGCGAAGCCCTGAGTGCGGCCAGTGTGCGTTGTCCGTGCTCAGGGCGAAGCCCTGAGTGCGGCCAGTGTTGGTGAAAATCCTGAAAATTGCACAAAGTGTTGTGAAAATATGTACTTTGGGGAACCTTACCAGAGTGTGTTTTGGAGTGTCCCGAGTGCCTGGAGAGTGTTCCTGGGTGAAGTAAAATTGGAGTTGTTGGAGTGTCTTCCGTGCTCAGGGCGAAGCCCTGAGTGCGGCAGGTGCCTCGTCCGTGCTCAGGGCGTAGCCCTGAGTGCGGCCAGTGTTGGTGAAAATCCTGAAAATTGCCCAAAGTGTTGTGAAAATAGGTACTTGTGGGAACCTTACCAGAGTGTGTTTTGGAGTGTCCCGAGTGCCTGGAGAGTGTTCCTGGGAGAGGTTTTTGTGAGGGTTAGGGTTAGGGTTAGGGTTAGGGTTAGGGTTAGGGTAAGGGTTAGGGTTAGGGTTAGGGTAAGGGTAGGGTTAGGGTTAGGGTAAGGGGTTAGGGTAAGGGTTAGGGTTAGGGTAAGGGTAAGGGTTAGGGTTAGGGTTAGGATATAGGATGAAAACCAGAAAAGTCGGATGGGCACTCTCAATAACTCAAAAACTATAAGAGGTATGGGGCCCATACTTGGCCTCGAGAGACTCATGGAGGGGACCCAGGTTCCCTGTAAGTTTGGTGGCTGTAGCTCATTCCGTTGACATAGCTGCCATTGACACCCATATAAAAAAAAAATTGGGCACTCTCAATAACTCAAAAACTATACATGCCAAGTTGACCAAACTCGGTGTGTATACATGTCTCGACCCCCTCCAGGTCTCCACCGAGTTTGGTGGCCCTGGCCCCTCCCCTTCCTATAGCTGCCATAGACTCCCATTGATTTTTCAAGTTTCGCTAGGAGCGTCGGATCGAGCTGGGAGTCGGTTTTCCGTGCTCAGGGCGTAGCCCTGAGTGCGGGGATGTGTGATATGCCAGGGTTGGTGGATGTGTGAAAATGGTGAAAATCGCACTAAGTGTTGTGAAAATAGGTACTTGTGGGAACCTTACCAGAGTGTGTTTTGGAGTGTCCCGAGTGCGTGGAGAGTGTTCCTGGGTGAAGTAAAATTGGAGTTGTTGGAGTGTCTTCCGTGCTCAGGGCGAAGCCCTGAGTGCGGCAGGTGCCTCGTCCGTGCTCAGGGCGTAGCCCTGAGTGCGGCAGGTGCCTCGTCCGTGCTCAGGGCGTAGCCCTGAGTGCGGCCAGTGTTGGTGAAAATCCTGAAAATTGCCCAAAGTGTTGTGAAAATAGGTACTTGTGGGAACCTTACCAGAGTGTGTTTTGGAGTGTCCCGAGTGCCTGGAGAGTGTTCCTGGGTGTAGTAAAATTGGAGTTGTTGGAGTGTCTTCCGTGCTCAGGGCGAAGCCCTGAGTGCGGCAGGTGCCTCGTCCGTGCTCAGGGCGTAGCCCTGAGTGCGGCCAGTGTTGGTGAAAATCCTGAAAATTGCCCAAAGTGTTGTGAAAATAGGTACTTGTGGGAACCTTACCAGAGTGTGTTTTGGAGTGTCCCGAGTGCCTGGAGAGTGTTCCTGGGTGTAGTAAAATTGGAGTTGTTGGAGTGTCTTCCGTGCTCAGGGCGAAGCCCTGAGTGCGGCAGGTGCCTCGTCCGTGCTCAGGGCGTAGCCCTGAGTGCGGCCAGTGTTGGTGAAAATCCTGAAAATTGCCCAAAGTGTTGTGAAAATAGGTACTTGTGGGAACCTTACCAGAGTGTGTTTTGGAGTGTCCCGAGTGCCTGGAGAGTGTTCCTGGGAGAGGTTTTTGTGAGACGTTCTTACTCCTGTGAGGTTAGGTTAAGTGAAGAATCTTGTGTTTGGTTAGGGTAAGTGAAGAATCTTGGGTAAGGGTTAGGATATAGGGTTAGGGTTAGGGTAAGGGTTAGGGTAAGGGTTAGGGTTAGGGTTAGGGTAAGGGTTAGGATATAGGATGAAAACCAGAAAAGTCGATGGTACACTCTCAATAACTCAAAAAGTATTTGAGGTAGGGGGCCCATACTGGGCCCAGAGGGGCCCATGGGGGGGACCCACATTCTATTAAAGTTTGGTGGGTGTGGCTCGTTCCGTTGACATAGCTGCCATTGACTCCCATACATTTGAAAAAAGGGTACACTCTCTATAACTCCCGAACCATAAGGTGTACAGTTACCAAACTCGGTGTGTATACATGTCTCGACCCCCTCCAGGTCTCCACCGAGTTTGGTGGCCCTGGCCCCTCCCCTTCCTATAGCTGCCATAGACTCCCATTGATTTTTCAAGTTTCGCTAGGAGCGTCGGATCGAGCTGGGAGTCGGTTTTCCGTGCTCAGGGCGTAGCCCTGAGTGCGGGGATGTGTGATATGCCAGGGTTGGTGGATGTGTGAAAATGGTGAAAATCGCACTAAGTGTTGTGAAAATAGGTACTTGTGGGAACCTTACCAGAGTGTGTTTTGGAGTGTCCCGAGTGCGTGGAGAGTGTTCCTGGGTGAAGTAAAATTGGAGTTGTTGGAGTGTCTTCCGTGCTCAGGGCGAAGCCCTGAGTGCGGCAGGTGCCTCGTCCGTGCTCAGGGCGTAGCCCTGAGTGCGGCAGGTGCCTCGTCCGTGCTCAGGGCGTAGCCCTGAGTGCGGCCAGTGTTGGTGAAAATCCTGAAAATAACCCAAAGTGTTGTGAAAATAGGTACTTGTGGGAACCTTACCAGAGTGTGTTTTGGAGTGTCCCGAGTGCCTGGAGAGTGTTCCTCGGAGAGTTTTTTGGGAGACTTTGTAAGTGGTGTTTGGTTAGGTTAAGTGAAGAATCTTGTGTTTGGTTAGGGTAAGTGAGGGTTAGGGTTAGGGTTAGGGTTAGGGTAAGGGTTAGGGTTAGGGTTAGGGTTAGGGTAAGGGTAGGGTTAGGGTTAGGTTGGGGAAGAGAGCCAACCTCCCGAGTGGGAGGCTGGAAAGGCACGGGCCATCCTGCCCCTTCGGCTGCGTGCTGTACAATGAACTTGACGAACACAACACTTAGGTTTTAGACACACCCCTTTCTTTTTCTTTCCCTTACGTTCTGCGAATTAGAATTAATACTTGTCTTTCTCTTGTTTTACTTTGTACTTTCCTTAGTTTCTTCTTTGTTTCTTTGCTTCTTTGTTTCTTTGTTTATACTTGTCTTTCTCTTGTGTTAATTTGTACTTTCTTTAGTTTCTTCTGTGTTTCTTTGCGACGTTTCGACACTACTTGGTCTTCTTCAGGCATTCTTTTTCTTTTTCTTTTTCTTTCTCTTTAATTTAGTTAGGCACCCCCTGAGCTTTTCCAACTTTCCTTACATTTAACATAAAACACACTGAACTTAGGGTTACACTGTGGTTAGGGTTAGGGTTAAACAATGGGTGGGGGACAAGACACACAACACACAACCTACCAGGGCAGGAGGCACTGGCAGGATAGGTTGGGGAAGAGAGCCAACCTCCCGAGTGGGAGGCTGGAAAGGCACGGGCCATCCTGCCCCTTCGGCTGCGTGCTGTACAATGAACTTGACGAACACAACACTTAGGTTTTAGACACACCCCTTTCTTTTTCTTTCCCTTACGTTCTGCGAATTAGAATTAATACTTGTCTTTCTCTTGTTTTACTTTGTACTTTCCTTAGTTTCTTCTTTGTTTCTTTGCTTCTTTGTTTCTTTGTTTATACTTGTCTTTCTCTTGTGTTAATTTGTACTTTCTTTAGTTTCTTCTGTGTTTCTTTGCGACGTTTCGACACTACTTGGTCTTCTTCAGGCATTCTTTTTCTTTTTCTTTTTCTTTCTCTTTAATTTAGTTAGGCACCCCCTGAGCTTTTCCAACTTTCCTTACATTTAACATAAAACACACTGAACTTAGGGTTACACTGTGGTTAGGGTTAGGGTTAAACAATGGGTGGGGGACAAGACACACAACACACAACCTACCAGGGCAGGAGGCACTGGCAGGATAGGTTGGGGAAGAGAGCCAACCTCCCGAGTGGGAGGCTGGAAAGGCACGGGCCATCCTGCCCCTTCGGCTGCGTGCTGTACAATGAACTTGACGAACACAACACTTAGGTTTTAGACACACCCCTTTCTTTTTCTTTCCCTTACGTTCTGCGAATTAGAATTAATACTTGTCTTTCTCTTGTTTTACTTTGTACTTTCCTTAGTTTCTTCTTTGTTTCTTTGCTTCTTTGTTTCTTTGTTTATACTTGTCTTTCTCTTGTGTTAATTTGTACTTTCTTTAGTTTCTTCTGTGTTTCTTTGCGACGTTTCGACACTACTTGGTCTTCTTCAGGCATTCTTTTTCTTTTTCTTTTTCTTTCTCTTTAATTTAGTTAGGCACCCCCTGAGCTTTTCCAACTTTCCTTACATTTAACATAAAACACACTGAACTTAGGGTTACACTGTGGTTAGGGTTAGGGTTAAACAATGGGTGGGGGACAAGACACACAACACACAACCTACCAGGGCAGGAGGCACTGGCAGGATAGGTTGGGGAAGAGAGCCAACCTCCCGAGTGGGAGGCTGGAAAGGCACGGGCCATCCTGCCCCTTCGGCTGCGTGCTGTACAATGAACTTGACGAACACAACACTTAGGTTTTAGACACACCCCTTTCTTTTTCTTTCCCTTACGTTCTGCGAATTAGAATTAATACTTGTCTTTCTCTTGTTTTACTTTGTACTTTCCTTAGTTTCTTCTTTGTTTCTTTGCTTCTTTGTTTCTTTGTTTATACTTGTCTTTCTCTTGTGTTAATTTGTACTTTCTTTAGTTTCTTCTGTGTTTCTTTGCGACGTTTCGACACTACTTGGTCTTCTTCAGGCATTCTTTTTCTTTTTCTTTTTCTTTCTCTTTAATTTAGTTAGGCACCCCCTGAGCTTTTCCAACTTTCCTTACATTTAACATAAAACACACTGAACTTAGGGTTACACTGTGGTTAGGGTTAGGGTTAAACAATGGGTGGGGGACAAGACACACAACACACAACCTACCAGGGCAGGAGGCACTGGCAGGATAGGTTGGGGAAGAGAGCCAACCTCCCGAGTGGGAGGCTGGAAAGGCACGGGCCATCCTGCCCCTTCGGCTGCGTGCTGTACAATGAACTTGACGAACACAACACTTAGGTTTTAGACACACCCCTTTCTTTTTCTTTCCCTTACGTTCTGCGAATTAGAATTAATACTTGTCTTTCTCTTGTTTTACTTTGTACTTTCCTTAGTTTCTTCTTTGTTTCTTTGCTTCTTTGTTTCTTTGTTTATACTTGTCTTTCTCTTGTGTTAATTTGTACTTTCTTTAGTTTCTTCTGTGTTTCTTTGCGACGTTTCGACACTACTTGGTCTTCTTCAGGCATTCTTTTTCTTTTTCTTTTTCTTTCTCTTTAATTTAGTTAGGCACCCCCTGAGCTTTTCCAACTTTCCTTACATTTAACATAAAACACACTGAACTTAGGGTTACACTGTGGTTAGGGTTAGGGTTAAACAATGGGTGGGGGACAAGACACACAACACACAACCTACCAGGGCAGGAGGCACTGGCAGGATAGGTTGGGGAAGAGAGCCAACCTCCCGAGTGGGAGGCTGGAAAGGCACGGGCCATCCTGCCCCTTCGGCTGCGTGCTGTACAATGAACTTGACGAACACAACACTTAGGTTTTAGACACACCCCTTTCTTTTTCTTTCCCTTACGTTCTGCGAATTAGAATTAATACTTGTCTTTCTCTTGTTTTACTTTGTACTTTCCTTAGTTTCTTCTTTGTTTCTTTGCTTCTTTGTTTCTTTGTTTATACTTGTCTTTCTCTTGTGTTAATTTGTACTTTCTTTAGTTTCTTCTGTGTTTCTTTGCGACGTTTCGACACTACTTGGTCTTCTTCAGGCATTCTTTTTCTTTTTCTTTTTCTTTCTCTTTAATTTAGTTAGGCACCCCCTGAGCTTTTCCAACTTTCCTTACATTTAACATAAAACACACTGAACTTAGGGTTACACTGTGGTTAGGGTTAGGGTTAAACAATGGGTGGGGGACAAGACACACAACACACAACCTACCAGGGCAGGAGGCACTGGCAGGATAGGTTGGGGAAGAGAGCCAACCTCCCGAGTGGGAGGCTGGAAAGGCACGGGCCATCCTGCCCCTTCGGCTGCGTGCTGTACAATGAACTTGACGAACACAACACTTAGGTTTTAGACACACCCCTTTCTTTTTCTTTCCCTTACGTTCTGCGAATTAGAATTAATACTTGTCTTTCTCTTGTTTTACTTTGTACTTTCCTTAGTTTCTTCTTTGTTTCTTTGCTTCTTTGTTTCTTTGTTTATACTTGTCTTTCTCTTGTGTTAATTTGTACTTTCTTTAGTTTCTTCTGTGTTTCTTTGCGACGTTTCGACACTACTTGGTCTTCTTCAGGCATTCTTTTTCTTTTTCTTTTTCTTTCTCTTTAATTTAGTTAGGCACCCCCTGAGCTTTTCCAACTTTCCTTACATTTAACATAAAACACACTGAACTTAGGGTTACACTGTGGTTAGGGTTAGGGTTAAACAATGGGTGGGGGACAAGACACACAACACACAACCTACCAGGGCAGGAGGCACTGGCAGGATAGGTTGGGGAAGAGAGCCAACCTCCCGAGTGGGAGGCTGGAAAGGCACGGGCCATCCTGCCCCTTCGGCTGCGTGCTGTACAATGAACTTGACGAACACAACACTTAGGTTTTAGACACACCCCTTTCTTTTTCTTTCCCTTACGTTCTGCGAATTAGAATTAATACTTGTCTTTCTCTTGTTTTACTTTGTACTTTCCTTAGTTTCTTCTTTGTTTCTTTGCTTCTTTGTTTCTTTGTTTATACTTGTCTTTCTCTTGTGTTAATTTGTACTTTCTTTAGTTTCTTCTGTGTTTCTTTGCGACGTTTCGACACTACTTGGTCTTCTTCAGGCATTCTTTTTCTTTTTCTTTTTCTTTCTCTTTAATTTAGTTAGGCACCCCCTGAGCTTTTCCAACTTTCCTTACATTTAACATAAAACACACTGAACTTAGGGTTACACTGTGGTTAGGGTTAGGGTTAAACAATGGGTGGGGGACAAGACACACAACACACAACCTACCAGGGCAGGAGGCACTGGCAGGATAGGTTGGGGAAGAGAGCCAACCTCCCGAGTGGGAGGCTGGAAAGGCACGGGCCATCCTGCCCCTTCGGCTGCGTGCTGTACAATGAACTTGACGAACACAACACTTAGGTTTTAGACACACCCCTTTCTTTTTCTTTCCCTTACGTTCTGCGAATTAGAATTAATACTTGTCTTTCTCTTGTTTTACTTTGTACTTTCCTTAGTTTCTTCTTTGTTTCTTTGCTTCTTTGTTTCTTTGTTTATACTTGTCTTTCTCTTGTGTTAATTTGTACTTTCTTTAGTTTCTTCTGTGTTTCTTTGCGACGTTTCGACACTACTTGGTCTTCTTCAGGCATTCTTTTTCTTTTTCTTTTTCTTTCTCTTTAATTTAGTTAGGCACCCCCTGAGCTTTTCCAACTTTCCTTACATTTAACATAAAACACACTGAACTTAGGGTTACACTGTGGTTAGGGTTAGGGTTAAACAATGGGTGGGGGACAAGACACACAACACACAACCTACCAGGGCAGGAGGCACTGGCAGGATAGGTTGGGGAAGAGAGCCAACCTCCCGAGTGGGAGGCTGGAAAGGCACGGGCCATCCTGCCCCTTCGGCTGCGTGCTGTACAATGAACTTGACGAACACAACACTTAGGTTTTAGACACACCCCTTTCTTTTTCTTTCCCTTACGTTCTGCGAATTAGAATTAATACTTGTCTTTCTCTTGTTTTACTTTGTACTTTCCTTAGTTTCTTCTTTGTTTCTTTGCTTCTTTGTTTCTTTGTTTATACTTGTCTTTCTCTTGTGTTAATTTGTACTTTCTTTAGTTTCTTCTGTGTTTCTTTGCGACGTTTCGACACTACTTGGTCTTCTTCAGGCATTCTTTTTCTTTTTCTTTTTCTTTCTCTTTAATTTAGTTAGGCACCCCCTGAGCTTTTCCAACTTTCCTTACATTTAACATAAAACACACTGAACTTAGGGTTACACTGTGGTTAGGGTTAGGGTTAAACAATGGGTGGGGGACAAGACACACAACACACAACCTACCAGGGCAGGAGGCACTGGCAGGATAGGTTGGGGAAGAGAGCCAACCTCCCGAGTGGGAGGCTGGAAAGGCACGGGCCATCCTGCCCCTTCGGCTGCGTGCTGTACAATGAACTTGACGAACACAACACTTAGGTTTTAGACACACCCCTTTCTTTTTCTTTCCCTTACGTTCTGCGAATTAGAATTAATACTTGTCTTTCTCTTGTTTTACTTTGTACTTTCCTTAGTTTCTTCTTTGTTTCTTTGCTTCTTTGTTTCTTTGTTTATACTTGTCTTTCTCTTGTGTTAATTTGTACTTTCTTTAGTTTCTTCTGTGTTTCTTTGCGACGTTTCGACACTACTTGGTCTTCTTCAGGCATTCTTTTTCTTTTTCTTTTTCTTTCTCTTTAATTTAGTTAGGCACCCCCTGAGCTTTTCCAACTTTCCTTACATTTAACATAAAACACACTGAACTTAGGGTTACACTGTGGTTAGGGTTAGGGTTAAACAATGGGTGGGGGACAAGACACACAACACACAACCTACCAGGGCAGGAGGCACTGGCAGGATAGGTTGGGGAAGAGAGCCAACCTCCCGAGTGGGAGGCTGGAAAGGCACGGGCCATCCTGCCCCTTCGGCTGCGTGCTGTACAATGAACTTGACGAACACAACACTTAGGTTTTAGACACACCCCTTTCTTTTTCTTTCCCTTACGTTCTGCGAATTAGAATTAATACTTGTCTTTCTCTTGTTTTACTTTGTACTTTCCTTAGTTTCTTCTTTGTTTCTTTGCTTCTTTGTTTCTTTGTTTATACTTGTCTTTCTCTTGTGTTAATTTGTACTTTCTTTAGTTTCTTCTGTGTTTCTTTGCGACGTTTCGACACTACTTGGTCTTCTTCAGGCATTCTTTTTCTTTTTCTTTTTCTTTCTCTTTAATTTAGTTAGGCACCCCCTGAGCTTTTCCAACTTTCCTTACATTTAACATAAAACACACTGAACTTAGGGTTACACTGTGGTTAGGGTTAGGGTTAAACAATGGGTGGGGGACAAGACACACAACACACAACCTACCAGGGCAGGAGGCACTGGCAGGATAGGTTGGGGAAGAGAGCCAACCTCCCGAGTGGGAGGCTGGAAAGGCACGGGCCATCCTGCCCCTTCGGCTGCGTGCTGTACAATGAACTTGACGAACACAACACTTAGGTTTTAGACACACCCCTTTCTTTTTCTTTCCCTTACGTTCTGCGAATTAGAATTAATACTTGTCTTTCTCTTGTTTTACTTTGTACTTTCCTTAGTTTCTTCTTTGTTTCTTCGCTTCTTTGTTTCTTTGTTTATACTTGTCTTTCTCTTGTGTTAATTTGTACTTTCTTTAGTTTCTTCTGTGTTTCTTTGCGACGTTTCGACACTACTTGGTCTTCTTCAGGCATTCTTTTTCTTTTTCTTTTTCTTTCTCTTTAATTAGTTAGGCACCCCCTGAGCTTTTCCAACTTTCCTTACATTTAACATAAAACACACTGAACTTAGGGTTACACTGTGGTTAGGGTTAGGGTTAAACAATGGGTGGGGGACAAGACACACAACACACAACCTACCAGGGCAGGAGGCACTGGCAGGATAGGTTGGGGAAGAGAGCCAACCTCCCGAGTGGGAGGCTGGAAAGGCACGGGCCATCCTGCCCCTTCGGCTGCGTGCTGTACAATGAACTTGACGAACACAACACTTAGGTTTTAGACACACCCCTTTCTTTTTCTTTCCCTTACGTTCTGCGAATTAGAATTAATACTTGTCTTTCTCTTGTTTTACTTTGTACTTTCCTTAGTTTCTTCTTTGTTTCTTTGCTTCTTTGTTTCTTTGTTTATACTTGTCTTTCTCTTGTGTTAATTTGTACTTTCTTTAGTTTCTTCTGTGTTTCTTTGCGACGTTTCGACACTACTTGGTCTTCTTCAGGCATTCTTTTTCTTTTTCTTTTTCTTTCTCTTTAATTTAGTTAGGCACCCCCCTGAGCTTTTCCAACTTTCCTTACATTTAACATAAAACACACTGAACTTAGGGTTACACTGTGGTTAGGGTTAGGGTTAAACAATGGGTGGGGGACAAGACACACAACACACAACCTACCAGGCAGGAGGCACTGGCAGGATAGGTTGGGGAAGAGAGCCAACCTCCCGAGTGGGAGGCTGGAAAGGCACGGGCCATCCTGCCCCTTCGGCTGCGTGCTGTACAATGAACTTGACGAACACAACACTTAGGTTTTAGACACACCCCTTTCTTTTTCTTTCCCTTACGTTCTGCGAATTAGAATTAATACTTGTCTTTCTCTTGTTTTACTTTGTACTTTCCTTAGTTTCTTCTTTGTTTCTTTGCTTCTTTGTTTCTTTGTTTATACTTGTCTTTCTCTTGTGTTAATTTGTACTTTCTTTAGTTTCTTCTGTGTTTCTTTGCGACGTTTCGACACTACTTGGTCTTCTTCAGGCATTCTTTTTCTTTTTCTTTTTCTTTCTCTTTAATTTAGTTAGGCACCCCCTGAGCTTTTCCAACTTTCCTTACATTTAACATAAAACACACTGAACTTAGGGTTACACTGTGGTTAGGGTTAGGGTTTAAACAATGGGTGGGGGACAAGACACACAACACACAACCTACCAGGGCAGGAGGCACTGGCAGGATAGGTTGGGGAAGAGAGCCAACCTCCCGAGTGGGAGGCTGGAAAGGCACGGGCCATCCTGCCCCTTCGGCTGCGTGCTGTACAATGAACTTGACGAACACAACACTTAGGTTTTAGACACACCCCTTTCTTTTTCTTTCCCTTACGTTCTGCGAATTAGAATTAATACTTGTCTTTCTCTTGTTTTACTTTGTACTTTCCTTAGTTTCTTCTTTGTTTCTTTGCTTCTTTGTTCTTTGTTTATACTTGTCTTTCTCTTGTGTTAATTTGTACTTTCTTTAGTTTCTTCTGTGTTTCTTTGCGACGTTT
The DNA here is from genome assembly GCF_003331165.1 of Xiphophorus hellerii. Taxonomy (NCBI): domain Eukaryota; kingdom Metazoa; phylum Chordata; class Actinopteri; order Cyprinodontiformes; family Poeciliidae; genus Xiphophorus; species Xiphophorus hellerii. The sequence continues at coordinate 29,842,890 of NC_045680.1, forward strand.
CGACACTACTTGGTCTTCTTCAGGCATTCTTTTTCTTTTTCTTTTTCTTTCTCTTTAATTTAGTTAGGCACCCCCTGAGCTTTTCCAACTTTCCTTACATTTAACATAAAACACACTGAACTTAGGGTTACACTGTGGTTAGGGTTAGGGTTAAACAATGGGTGGGGGACAAGACACACAACACACAACCTACCAGGGCAGGAGGCACTGGCAGGATAGGTTGGGGAAGAGAGCCAACCTCCCGAGTGGGAGGCTGGAAAGGCACGGGCCATCCTGCCCCTTCGGCTGCGTGCTGTACAATGAACTTGACGAACACAACACTTAGGTTTTAGACACACCCCTTTCTTTTTCTTTCCCTTACGTTCTGCGAATTAGAATTAATACTTGTCTTTCTCTTGTTTTACTTTGTACTTTCCTTAGTTTCTTCTTTGTTTCTTTGCTTCTTTGTTTCTTTGTTTATACTTGTCTTTCTCTTGTGTTAATTTGTACTTTCTTTAGTTTCTTCTGTGTTTCTTTGCGACGTTTCGACACTACTTGGTCTTCTTCAGGCATTCTTTTTCTTTTTCTTTTTCTTTCTCTTTAATTTAGTTAGGCACCCCCTGAGCTTTTCCAACTTTCCTTACATTTAACATAAAACACACTGAACTTAGGGTTACACTGTGGTTAGGGTTAGGGTTAAACAATGGGTGGGGGACAAGACACACAACACACAACCTACCAGGGCAGGAGGCACTGGCAGGATAGGTTGGGGAAGAGAGCCAACCTCCCGAGTGGGAGGCTGGAAAGGCACGGGCCATCCTGCCCCTTCGGCTGCGTGCTGTACAATGAACTTGACGAACACAACACTTAGGTTTTAGACACACCCCTTTCTTTTTCTTTCCCTTACGTTCTGCGAATTAGAATTAATACTTGTCTTTCTCTTGTTTTACTTTGTACTTTCCTTAGTTTCTTCTTTGTTTCTTTGCTTCTTTGTTTCTTTGTTTATACTTGTCTTTCTCTTGTGTTAATTTGTACTTTCTTTAGTTTCTTCTGTGTTTCTTTGCGACGTTTCGACACTACTTGGTCTTCTTCAGGCATTCTTTTTCTTTTTCTTTTTCTTTCTCTTTAATTTAGTTAGGCACCCCCTGAGCTTTTCCAACTTTCCTTACATTTAACATAAAACACACTGAACTTAGGGTTACACTGTGGTTAGGGTTAGGGTTAAACAATGGGTGGGGGACAAGACACACAACACACAACCTACCAGGGCAGGAGGCACTGGCAGGATAGGTTGGGGAAGAGAGCCAACCTCCCGAGTGGGAGGCTGGAAAGGCACGGGCCATCCTGCCCCTTCGGCTGCGTGCTGTACAATGAACTTGACGAACACAACACTTAGGTTTTAGACACACCCCTTTCTTTTTCTTTCCCTTACGTTCTGCGAATTAGAATTAATACTTGTCTTTCTCTTGTTTTACTTTGTACTTTCCTTAGTTTCTTCTTTGTTTCTTTGCTTCTTTGTTTCTTTGTTTATACTTGTCTTTCTCTTGTGTTAATTTGTACTTTCTTTAGTTTCTTCTGTGTTTCTTTGCGACGTTTCGACACTACTTGGTCTTCTTCAGGCATTCTTTTTCTTTTTCTTTTTCTTTCTCTTTAATTTAGTTAGGCACCCCTGAGCTTTTTCCAACTTTCCTTACATTTAACATAAAACACACTGAACTTAGGGTTACACTGTGGTTAGGGTTAGGGTTAAACAATGGGTGGGGGACAAGACACACAACACACAACCTACCAGGGCAGGAGGGTTAGGGTTAGGGTTAGGGTTAGGGTTAGGGTAGGGTAGGGTTAGGGTTAGGGTTAGGGTTAGGGTTAGGGTAAGGGTAGGGTTAGGGTAAGAGGGTTAGGGTAGGGTTAGGGGTTAGGGTTAGGGTTAGGGTTAGGGTAAGGGTAAGGGTTAGGGTTAGGGTAAGGGTTAGGGTTAGGGTAAGGGTTAGGGTTAGGGTTAGGGTAAGGGTTAGGGTTAGGGTTAGGGTAGGGTAGGGTAGGGTAAGGGTTAGGGTTAGGGTTAGGGTTAGGGTTAGGGTTAGGGTAAGGGTTAGGGTAAGGGTAAGGGTTAGGGTTAGGGTAGGGTTAGGGTAAGGGTTAGGGTTAGGGTTAGGATATAGGATGAAAACCAGAAAACGCGTTCGGACAAGCTCGATAACTCAAAAAGTATTTGAGGTATGGGGCCCATACTTGGCCTCGAGAGATCGTCTGAGGGGACCCACGTACCCTGCAAGTTTGGTGGCTGTGGCCCCTTCCTAAGACATAGCTGCCATTGACTCCCATTCATCGGACGAGTTCGGACAAGCTCGATAACTTCCAAAGTATAAGCGGCAAGCTGACCAAACTCGGTGTGTATACATGTCTCGACCCCCTCCAGGTCTCCACCGAGTTTGGTGGCCCTGGCCCCTCCCCTTCCTATAGCTGCCATAGACTCCCATTGATTTTTCAAGTTTCGCTAGGAGCGTCGGATCGAGCTGGGAGTCGGTTTTCCGTGCTCAGGGCGTAGCCCTGAGTGCGGGGATGTGTGATATGACAGGGTTGGTGGATGTGTGAAAATGGTGAAAATCGCACTAAGTGTTGTGAAAATAGGTACTTGTGGGAACCTTACCAGAGTGTGTTTTGGAGTGTCCCGAGTGCGTGGAGAGTGTTCCTGGGTGAAGTAAAATTGGAGTTGTTGGAGTGTCTTCCGTGCTCAGGGCGAAGCCCTGAGTGCGGCAGGTGCCTCGTCCGTGCTCAGGGCGTAGCCCTGAGTGCGGCAGGTGCCTCGTCCGTGCTCAGGGCGTAGCCCTGAGTGCGGCCAGTGTTGGTGAAAATCCTGAAAATTGCCCAAAGTGTTGTGAAAATAGGTACTTGTGGGAACCTTACCAGAGTGTGTTTTGGAGTGTCCCGAGTGCCTGGAGAGTGTTCCTGGGAGAGGTTTTTGTGAGACGTTCTTACTCCTGTGAGGTTAGGTTAAGTGAAGAATCTTGTGTTTGGTTAGGGTAAGTGAAGAATCTTGGGTGAGGTTAGGTTAAGTGAAGAATCAGGGTAGGGTTAGGGGTTAGGGTTAGGGTTAGGGTAGGGTTAGGGTTAGGGTTAGGGTTAGGGTTAGGGTAAGGGTTAGGGTAAGGGTTAGGGTTAGGGTTAGGGTTAGGGTAGGGTTAGGGTTAGGATATAGGATGAAAACCAGAAAACGCGTTCGGACAAGCTCGATAACTCAAAAAGTATTTGAGGTATGGGGCCCATACTTGGCCTCGAGAGATCGTCTGAGGGGACCCACGTACCCTGCAAGTTTGGTGGCTGTGGCCCCTTCCTAAGACATAGCTGCCATTGACTCCCATTCATCGGACGAGTTCGGACAAGCTCGATAACTTCCAAAGTATAAGCGGCAAGCTGACCAAACTCGGTGTGTATACATGTCTCGACCCCCTCCAGGTCTCCACCGAGTTTGGTGGCCCTGGCCCCTCCCCTTCCTATAGCTGCCATAGACTCCCATTGATTTTTCAAGTTTCGCTAGGAGCGTCGGATCGAGCTGGGAGTCGGTTTTCCGTGCTCAGGGCGTAGCCCTGAGTGCGGGGATGTGTGATATGACAGGGTTGGTGGATGTGTGAAAATGGTGAAAATCGCACTAAGTGTTGTGAAAATAGGTACTTGTGGGAACCTTACCAGAGTGTGTTTTGGAGTGTCCCGAGTGCGTGGAGAGTGTTCCTGGGTGAAGTAAAATTGGAGTTGTTGGAGTGTCTTCCGTGCTCAGGGCGAAGCCCTGAGTGCGGCAGGTGCCTCGTCCGTGCTCAGGGCGTAGCCCTGAGTGCGGCAGGTGCCTCGTCCGTGCTCAGGGCGTAGCCCTGAGTGCGGCCAGTGTTGGTGAAAATCCTGAAAATTGCCCAAAGTGTTGTGAAAATAGGTACTTGTGGGAACCTTACCAGAGTGTGTTTTGGAGTGTAGGGTAAGGGTTAGGGTTAGGGTAAGGGTTAGGGTTAGGGTAAGGGTAAGGGTTAGGGTTAGGGTTAGGGTTAGGGTTAGGGTTAGGGTTAGGGTAAGGGTTAGGGTTAGGGTTAGGGTTAGGGTAGGGTAGGGTAGGGTTAGGGTTAGGTATAGGGTTAGGGTTAGGGTTAGGGTAGGGTTAGGGTTAGGGTAGGGTTAGGGTTAGGGTTAGGGTAAGGGGTAAGGGTTAGGATATAGGATGAAAACCAGAAAAGTCGGATGAGCAAGCTCAATAAGTCAAAAAGTATTTGAGGTATGGGGCCCATACTTGGCCTCGAGAGACCCATGGAGGGGACCCAGGTTCCCTGTAAGTTTGGTGGCTGTAGCTCATTCCGTTGACATAGCTGCCATTGACACCCATATAAAAAAAAAAGTGAGCAAGCTCTGTAAGTCAAAAAGTACACGTGCCATCCTGACCAAACTCGGTGTGTATACATGTCTCGACCCCCTCCAGGTCTCCACCGAGTTTGGTGGCCCTGGCCCCTCCCCTTCCTATAGCTGCCATAGACTCCCATTGATTTTTCAAGTTTCGCTAGGAGCGTCGGATCGAGCTGGGAGTCGGTTTTCCGTGCTCAGGGCGTAGCCCTGAGTGCGGGGATGTGTGATATGCCAGGGTTGGTGGATGTGTGAAAATGGTGAAAATCGCACTAAGTGTTGTGAAAATAGGTACTTGTGGGAACCTTACCAGAGTGTGTTTTGGAGTGTCCCGAGTGCGTGGAGAGTGTTCCTGGGTGAAGTAAAATTGGAGTTGTTGGAGTGTCTTCCGTGCTCAGGGCGAAGCCCTGAGTGCGGCAGGTGCCTCGTCCGTGCTCAGGGCGTAGCCCTGAGTGCGGCAGGTGCCTCGTCCGTGCTCAGGGCGTAGCCCTGAGTGCGGCCAGTGTTGGTGAAAATCCTGAAAATTGCCCAAAGTGTTGTGAAAATAGGTACTTGTGGGAACCTTACCAGAGTGTGTTTTGGAGTGTCCCGAGTGCCTGGAGAGTGTTCCTGGGAGAGGTTTTTGTGAGACGTTCTTACTCCTGTGAGGTTAGGTTAAGTGAAGAATCTTGTGTTTGGTTAGGGTAAGTGAAGAATCTAGGGTAAGGGTTAGGGTTAAGGGTTAGGGTAGGTTAGGATATAGGATGAAAACCAGAAAAGTCGGATGAGCAAGCTCAATAAGTCAAAAAGTATTTGAGGTATGGGGCCCATACTTGGCCTCGAGAGACCCATGGAGGGGACCCAGGTTCCCTGTAAGTTTGGTGGCTGTAGCTCATTCCGTTGACATAGCTGCCATTGACACCCATATAAAAAAAAAAGTGAGCAAGCTCTGTAAGTCAAAAAGTACACGTGCCATCCTGACCAAACTCGGTGTGTATACATGTCTCGACCCCCTCCAGGTCTCCACCGAGTTTGGTGGCCCTGGCCCCTCCCCTTCCTATAGCTGCCATAGACTCCCATTGATTTTTCAAGTTTCGCTAGGAGCGTCGGATCGAGCTGGGAGTCGGTTTTCCGTGCTCAGGGCGTAGCCCTGAGTGCGGGGATGTGTGATATGCCAGGGTTGGTGGATGTGTGAAAATGGTGAAAATCGCACTAAGTGTTGTGAAAATAGGTACTTGTGGGAACCTTACCAGAGTGTGTTTTGGAGTGTCCCGAGTGCGTGGAGAGTGTTCCTGGGTGAAGTAAAATTGGAGTTGTTGGAGTGTCTTCCGTGCTCAGGGCGAAGCCCTGAGTGCGGCAGGTGCCTCGTCCGTGCTCAGGGCGTAGCCCTGAGTGCGGCAGGTGCCTCGTCCGTGCTCAGGGCGTAGCCCTGAGTGCGGCCAGTGTTGGTGAAAATCCTGAAAATTGCCCAAAGTGTTGTGAAAATAGGTACTTGTGGGAACCTTACCAGAGTGTGTTTTGGAGTGTCCCGAGTGCCTGGAGAGTGTTCCTGGGAGAGGTTTTTGTGAGACGTTCTTACTCCTGTGAGGTTAGGTTAAGTGAAGAATCTTGTGTTTGGTTAGGGTAAGTGAAGAATCTAGGGTAAGGGTTAGGGTTAAGGGTTAGGGTTAGGATATAGGATGAAAACCAGAAAAGTCGGATGAGCAAGCTCAATAAGTCAAAAAGTATTTGAGGTATGGGGCCCATACTTGGCCTCGAGAGACCCATGGAGGGGACCCAGGTTCCCTGTAAGTTTGGTGGCTGTAGCTCATTCCGTTGACATAGCTGCCATTGACACCCATATAAAAAAAAAAGTGAGCAAGCTCTGTAAGTCAAAAAGTACACGTGCCATCCTGACCAAACTCGGTGTGTATACATGTCTCGACCCCCTCCAGGTCTCCACCGAGTTTGGTGGCCCTGGCCCCTCCCCTTCCTATAGCTGCCATAGACTCCCATTGATTTTTCAAGTTTCGCTAGGAGCGTCGGATCGAGCTGGGAGTCGGTTTTCCGTGCTCAGGGCGTAGCCCTGAGTGCGGGGATGTGTGATATGCCAGGGTTGGTGGATGTGTGAAAATGGTGAAAATCGCACTAAGTGTTGTGAAAATAGGTACTTGTGGGAACCTTACCAGAGTGTGTTTTGGAGTGTCCCGAGTGCGTGGAGAGTGTTCCTGGGTGAAGTAAAATTGGAGTTGTTGGAGTGTCTTCCGTGCTCAGGGCGAAGCCCTGAGTGCGGCAGGTGCCTCGTCCGTGCTCAGGGCGTAGCCCTGAGTGCGGCAGGTGCCTCGTCCGTGCTCAGGGCGTAGCCCTGAGTGCGGCCAGTGTTGGTGAAAATCCTGAAAATTGCCCAAAGTGTTGTGAAAATAGGTACTTGTGGGAACCTTACCAGAGTGTGTTTTGGAGTGTCCCGAGTGCCTGGAGAGTGTTCCTGGGAGAGGTTTTTGTGAGACGTTCTTACTCCTGTGAGGTTAGGTTAAGTGAAGAATCTTGTGTTTGGTTAGGGTAAGTGAAGAATCTAGGGTAAGGGTTAGGGTTAAGGGTTAGGGTTAGGATATAGGATGAAAACCAGAAAAGTCGGATGAGCAAGCTCAATAAGTCAAAAAGTATTTGAGGTATGGGGCCCATACTTGGCCTCGAGAGACCCATGGAGGGGACCCAGGTTCCCTGTAAGTTTGGTGGCTGTAGCTCATTCCGTTGACATAGCTGCCATTGACACCCATATAAAAAAAAAGTGAGCAAGCTCTGTAAGTCAAAAAGTACACGTGCCATCCTGACCAAACTCGGTGTGTATACATGTCTCGACCCCCTCCAGGTCTCCACCGAGTTTGGTGGCCCTGGCCCCTCCCCTTCCTATAGCTGCCATAGACTCCCATTGATTTTTCAAGTTTCGCTAGGAGCGTCGGATCGAGCTGGGAGTCGGTTTTCCGTGCTCAGGGCGTAGCCCTGAGTGCGGGGATGTGTGATATGCCAGGGTTGGTGGATGTGTGAAAATGGTGAAAATCGCACTAAGTGTTGTGAAAATAGGTACTTGTGGGAACCTTACCAGAGTGTGTTTTGGAGTGTCCCGAGTGCGTGGAGAGTGTTCCTGGGTGAAGTAAAATTGGAGTTGTTGGAGTGTCTTCCGTGCTCAGGGCGAAGCCCTGAGTGCGGCAGGTGCCTCGTCCGTGCTCAGGGCGTAGCCCTGAGTGCGGCCAGTGTTGGTGAAAATCCTGAAAATTGCCCAAAGTGTTGTGAAAATAGGTACTTGTGGGAACCTTAGGGTTAGGGTAAGGGTAGGGTTAGGGTAAGGGTTAGGGTTAGGGTTAGGATATAGGATGAAAACCAGAAAACGCGTTCGGACAAGCTCGATAACTCAAAAAGTAAAATACTTATGGGGCCCATACTTGGCCTCGAGAGATCGTCTGAGGGGACCCACGTACCCTGCAAGTTTGGTGGCTGTGGCCCCTTCCTAAGACATAGCTGCCATTGACTCCCATTAGGGTAAGGGTTAGGGTAAGGGTTAGGGTAAGGGTTAGGGTTAGGGTAGGGTAAGGGTAAGGGTTAGGGTAAGGGTTAGGGTAGGGTTAGGGTAAGGGTTAGGGTTAGGGTAGGGTTAGGGTAAGGGTTAGGATATAGGATGAAAACCAGAAAACGCGTTCGGACAAGCTCGATAACTCAAAAAGTATTTGAGGTATGGGGCCCATACTTGGCCTCGAGAGATCGTCTGAGGGGACCCACGTACCCTGCAAGTTTGGTGGCTGTGGCCCCTTCCTAAGACATAGCTGCCATTGACTCCCATTCATCGGACGAGTTCGGACAAGCTCGATAACTTCCAAAGTATAAGCGGCAAGCTGACCAAACTCGGTGTGTATACATGTCTCGACCCCCTCCAGGTCTCCACCGAGTTTGGTGGCCCTGGCCCCTCCCCTTCCTATAGCTGCCATAGACTCCCATTGATTTTTCAAGTTTCGCTAGGAGCGTCGGATCGAGCTGGGAGTCGGTTTTCCGTGCTCAGGGCGTAGCCCTGAGTGCGGGGATGTGTGATATGACAGGGTTGGTGGATGTGTGAAAATGGTGAAAATCGCACTAAGTGTTGTGAAAATAGGTACTTGTGGGAACCTTACCAGAGTGTGTTTTGGAGTGTCCCGAGTGCGTGGAGAGTGTTCCTGGGTGAAGTAAAATTGGAGTTGTTGGAGTGTCTTCCGTGCTCAGGGCGAAGCCCTGAGTGCGGCAGGTGGCCTCGTCCGTGCTCAGGGCGTAGCCCTGAGTGCGGCAGTGCCTCGTCCGTGCTCAGGGCGTAGCCCTGAGTGCGGCCAGTGTTGGTGAAAATCCTGAAAATTGCCCAAAGTGTTGTGAAAATAGGTACTTGTGGGAACCTTACCAGAGTGTGTTTTGGAGTGTAGGGTAAGGGTTAGGGTTAGGGTAAGGGTTAGGGTTAGGGTAAGGGTAAGGGTTAGGGTTAGGGTTAGGGTTAGGGTTAGGGTTAGGGTTAGGGTAAGGGGTTAGGTTAGGGTTAGGGTTAGGGTACGGGTAGGGTTAGGGTTAGGGTTCAGGGTACGGGTTCGGGGTTAGGGTACGAGGTTAGGGTTAGGGGTCAGGGTTAGGGTACGGGTTAGGGTTAGGGTAAGGGGTAAGGGTTAGGATATAGGAATGAAAACCAGAAAAGTCGGATGAGCAAGCTCAATAAGTCAAAAAGTATTTGAGGTATGGGGCCCATACTTGGCCTCGAGAGACCCATGGAGGGGACCCAGGTTCCCTGTAAGTTGGTGGCTGTAGCTCATTCCGTTGACATAGCTGCCATTGAACACCCATATAAAAAAAAAAAGTGAGCAAGCTCTGTAAGTCAAAAAGTACACGTGCCATCCTGACCAAACCTCGGTGTGTATACATGTCTCGACCCCCTCCAGGTCTCCACCGAGTTTTGGTGGCCCTGGGCCCCTCCCCTTCCTATAGCTGCCATAGACTCCCATTGATTTTTCAAGTTTCGCTAGGAGCGTCGGATCGAGCTGGGAGTCGGTTTTCCGTGCTCAGGGCGTAGCCCTGAGTGCGGGGATGTGTGATATGCCAGGGTTGGTGGATGTGTGAAAATGGTGAAAATCGCACTAAGTGTTGTGAAAATAGGTACTTGTGGGAACCTTACCAGAGTGTGTTTTGGAGTGTCCCGAGTGCGTGGAGAGTGTTCCTGGGTGAAGTAAAATTGGAGTTGTTGGAGTGTCTTCCGTGCTCAGGGCGAAGCATGAGCACTCCGACGAGACTGTTATTAAGATCAGGGCCTGTGAGTAGCACGTCGTTGAGAGAGACTCCTTCATAGGGGGCGCTTGAGTCAAACACAACTCTGATCTTTGTGGGTTTCTTGGGATGGTAAACCCCGAACAAAGGTAAGTACCAGCATTCCTGATTGTGGACTAGAGACGGTGCGACCTCTGCATGGCCTCTAGCGAGCATGTTCTCCATGAACTCCAGAAAATGTGCTTTCATTTCAGGCCGCTTTCTTAGAGAGCGCCTGAGTGACATGAGACGATCGTAAGCCAGCTGTCTGTTGTTGGGTAGACGTCGTCGTGGCGACCGAAAGGGCAGTGGACCAACCCAGCTGTTGTCACTGTCCTGGTAGAACTCAGAGTCCATTATTTGGAGGAACCGCATGTCCTCAACTGATGGCGCAAATTTGTGATCGTCAGGTGTGTGAGCGAAAACTTGTTGACCAATCCTGTCCACATTACATCCTGATGCTTGGAAGCTTCTGAGGCTGTGAGAGAGCTCAGGTGTTTCTGTGAATGTTTCTTTGACAGTTATCTGACTGTTACATGGTTGAAGATAACTCGCACGACCATTCTCCAGAACGAAAGTCTTGTAGCTGCTTACTTGTGTGGGTCTGTGTACACCATCTAGACAGACGTCACCAACCACGACCCATCCCAGATCCAGTTTCTGAGCAAATGGGGAGTCACCTGGGCCGTTTACTTGCTCTCTGACTTTATGAACTCTCAATACATCTCTGCCCAGCAGTAGAAGTATGTCAGCGTCAGAGTCCAATGGTGGGATCTTGTCCGCGATCCGATGCAGATGAGTGTGGTGGGATGCAGCTTGTGGGGTAGGTATTTCTGAGCGGTTGTTGGGAATGTCATTACATTCGAGGAGTGTTGGCAAAGGAAGGCTTAACTGTTCATTTATTGACTCCACCATGAAGCCACCAGCTCTTCTTCCTGAAACTCCTGTGAGCCCTGCACACGTCTTCAATGTGTAGGGATAACTTGCTCCTTGGATCCGAAACAACTCGAAGAACTGTGAACGTACGAGAGAACGGTTGCTCTGTTCGTCCAAGATTGCATACATTCTCTTTGTTTGTTCTTTGTGGCCAGCAGGATACACATTGACGAGTATGATTTTGGAACATTCTCTGGCGCTCACCCCTTCTCCGCACACCTCAGTGCACCGAGAGGTGACTTCTTGGACATCCGCTTTGCTGCTCTCCCCGCCGTGCTGTGGGGGAGGCGGCGTTTTAGATTCCTGCGGTGCTGGACCTGGATGGAGGGCAGAAATGTGATTATTACTGTCACACTCCGTGCAAGTGATGTCTGCTGTACAGTTCTTGGCGAGATGATCTGTAGATGAGCAGCAGCGAAAACAGATGTTAAACCTTTTGATTATCTGTTTTCGTTCTTCCAAAGGTTTCTCTCTGAATCCTCTGCAGCGTTTTAACGGGTGGGGTTTGTTGTGTATTGGACACTGTTTGTTGGGGCTTACTGTACTTGTGATTTTTTCTTTATTTTCTGTTTTGTCTTGTACTTGAGTTTTGTGGACAGATATGGGCACTTTGGAAAACCTTTCCGGCATTTGTTTTCTCTCAGGTAACTGGTTTGAGCTGTGGAGGGTGAAGCTTGGGTCAGTTCGCGTTTTGGCCTCAGTGCGAATGAAGTTAGCAAACACAGTGAAAGGCGGAAAACTGACGCCGTGATCACGTTTATACTTTGAGCCGTATGACATCCACTTCTCTTGCAGATTGTAAGGTAACTTGTCAACTATTGGTTGAATCCCCCTGGATGTGTCCAAGTAAGACAAGCCTGGTAAATATCCATCAAGCTTAGCTGCTTCAAGCTCCAACATTAGGTCAGCTAAATCTCGGAGTTTGAAAGGCTCTCTGGGGGTGATTTTGGGGAAGCTCTCTACCTTTTGAAAGAGTGCTTGTTCTACAGCTTCTGGAGAGCCATAGACTTCTTCGAGCCTGTCCCAGGCCATGGCCAAACCAGCTTCAGGACATCTAATGTTGACAGCTTTCATTTGTTTGACTTGTCTCGATGAGTTCTTACCGAGGTAACGTACAAGCAGATCTAGTTCCTCTCCTGCAGAAAGGTCCAAACCTGTTATAGCGGTTTTGAAAGATGATTTCCATGCCCAGTAGTTCATGGGTTGGTCATCGAAGCTTGTGAGGCCTGTAGTGACGAGCTGGCTGCGGGCTAGATACTTGGCCAGATCATAAATTGGCTGGGTCTCGACATGGCTATTGTGTGCATGGTTCATTTTGGGTAACACTGGTGCAAGAGGAGCAAGCTGCTTGAAACTGGCAGACTGGGGTTCACAAACTTCACTTTCAGGAGCTGCGTAGTTCATTTTTTGTTTTACAACAAAGGGTTGCAACGGGAGTTCTGGATTATTTATTTCAATTTGAACAGGGGCAGGTGACTCTGCTGCAGTGAGATTTGCTTGATCTAAAACATACTGGGTTGTGCGTGTTGCTTTATTTTCTGTAAGACATGACCCGTATGTTACACTGCGTGTTTCAAAGCCCAATTGTAGTAGTCCTGCTTCCAATGAATTTGCTTCTGCAGCTGCAGCTTCTTGTTCTTGCTCTGCTCTAAGTGCATCAAGGGTTGCCTGTAGGCGTGCCTGCTCCACTTTGATTTCTATTTCTTTCTTTGCATATGTAGCTCTTGCTTGAGCAGCTTCGGCTTTTGCTTTAGCTCTTAGTAACTCAATGCTAGCTGTAGAACTTGCTTTTGATGACTTTAGAGAGTGTACTGACTTACTTTGAGACTTTCGGGATTTGGTTTCAGACATTTTGTGGCTTATGATGTCTGAATGCACTTTACTTGGCTCTTTGGGCTGACTGGAGCTCCACGTGATAGGTTCTTTAGCTTTGTTGCTTGCCGTGGTGCTGTCTTTTCACTGTTCTTGGCCTCACTAGATACTCGCACTAGCTATCCAAACAGCTAAACAATCTTGAAAGATGAAGAAAATCCTGACGGCGATGACTGGTTAATAAAGTTTACTTCAGTGATAGTTCAGTAATTTTCTTCTCCTTCCTTTTTTGTGAAACTGTAACATACAGAAATGCAATGTATTACAATCTAGGCTTTACAGAGCGATACAAATAAAATAAAGGACCAACATGACATTGACTTTCAATGAAATGAGGATGTTAGCTAGCGATTAGCAACAAAGATTAGCATATGAAAACGGACTCATTAGCACAATAATAACGGGCTATAAACATACAACCTTACACAATACCATCGTATTATGTAACATTACAAGTGTCTTAATGTTTTTACCAAGTAATACTCACAGACAATGCTTTAACAAACACCAAGAAAGAACTAGGAGGAGTGTGGAGCGGCCGTTGGATTCTGGGCAAAGCACTTCCTGTCCATATTCTTCTTCTACTATTAACTTAAACAATAACTTAAAGTGACCACAAGGTGGCGTATTTCAACTAATAATAACACTAGCAATATTATACACAATAAACATAACAGTGACCATATTTTCAGTTGGGAAAACAAATCATTTGTTTTCCCAACTGAAAACAAATGATTTGTTTTCATTTGTTTTTGTTTTCGGGGGGGGTCTGAAAGCGGGGAAACTCTTTTGTAAATAGTAGGTAAACATACATTTGCGCTTTCGTATGTTGTTGGCTACTGACAGCCACGCTATCTATCTTCTGATTAAGAACAGGGCTGCCCGCACTGACGCGGCTCAGGGATTACGTCACACGCAGCGCCGTGCGCAGTGCCCTAGTGCCTGTAAATATAATGGTCCAATGAAGGTAATTTAAAAAACAGGACATTTCCTCACTTTCTAAAAAAAACCCGGGACGCCCGGGACAGGACGTGAAATACGGACATGTCCCGGGAAATACGGACGTTTGGTCACCCTATAAGACATCTTTACAAGTAGTTACTGTAATTTGCATTGCATTATGGGTAAAGTACATAGTATTACAGTAACTTACTGTATGTTTTGAAGTTGCAGTAATTTACTGTTTACACATTACAGTAGTGGTTCTGTACTTATAATATACAGTAAGAATTATATTTGATTTCCAACGGTCATCATAGCTGCTTCATCGTGGTTCCCTGTTTCTGCATTTTTACTCCTTTAGTGGTTAACATGTTTTTAAGGCAGAAAGAGAGCATGTACTTTTGTTTTTTTCACATCCTAGCTAACATTAATATGCAGTTTATCTAGCTACGTCATCAAGCGTGGCTTCGCTTCCAACTGTTTTCTGATGACGTTTGTTTTAAACTCCGAAGCTTTTTCCCTCCAAGTGCAGCTCTGTCTCCGTGCTGTGGGCTCACACTGCTTCAGCTCTTCAAGACAGGTAAAAAAACACTTCTTAGAAAACTGTTTGAAGCCAAAACCTAGTCTGGAAATGTACATTTTAGATGGCGTTAACGTAGCTTATAGCATCATGCTATAATGCTATAACTTAGCATTATAGCATGAGCTGGTTTGTGCTGGTTAGCCTGGTAACATAACGTTACCTTTACGTTACTAACTCTGGTGTTTTACATAACTGGCATATTGCAACCTTATAAGTTACGTGTCTGTAAATGAGGTGAAAGATAGGAAAATATGATGTTGTTATTTTTTGAGCTGGTTCGGAGTTAACGTTAGCTAAGGTGCTAATTTTACCGTTGAAGGTTTTAGCTTGACTTTTACCGCTTAATCTTCCTCGGGCGGCTTTGGGTTGAGATGAGCTCAGTGCTAAGTGTCTGTTAGCATTGTTGTTACATCCTTTGTGGAACAATATAACCTTAACTGATAATTGATCCCCCCCCCCCCCCCCTTTTCTTTATTTTACATCTAATGACTGTTCATTTGTTTAAACCATGATCTTGCAAATGTTAAAAGTGCAGATTAGCTACGTAGGTCAGCAAGGATGAATTTCTAACATTGTTCTTTTTTTTCCTTTTCTTCAGATGACCTTTTTTTTAACTCCCAAGCTTTTTCCCTCCAAGTGGCTGTGCAGTTCTGTCCTGCTGACTGCTAACATAGCTTCATCTCTTCAAAAGACAAGACAACAGGTAAAAAGACAGCTCTTCAAACATATTTGAAGCCACAAAATAGTCTGGAAATGTAGAGGAGCAGCTAACCTGTAGGAGCTATTTCTCCATTATTTTCAGTTAAAGTTTAGAATGTAGATTATTTAGTTTATTTTTTTGTTTTATAGTTGATTTATAATTAGAATGTTTATTTTGTTGTTTCTAAATAAGTTTTTGGTTAGTAATTCACTTAATTAGTTAATTGATTTCAGTTTGGGAAGTGGGTGTGTTTCACAGTATAAATACGTAGAGTTTAGATGAGTCTTTAGGCACATGGGTGGTCATATGGTTTTTTACCTGTCTGTCCGTCTGTCATCAGTCAGTGTTATCAGTGAGAACAGGTGCAGGAGTTAGGATAGGTTTATCCGAAGCCTGTAACTTGTTTTAGCAAAAGATTGAATAAAAGTAAACTAAGAGCATTTTGACTGTTTGACCTTTGTTGGACTGCGTAAACCAGAACCCATGATGCCCAGTATTGACTGTTTGAGTTTATTTCATTTTGTTTTGACCACTTTTTGAGATTTGAATTTTTTGATTTTGGAATTAAGTTTTCGGGACAAATAGTCAATACATAACCTAATCTATAACTTTGAGCATGCTACAGCTGGTTAGCCTGCTAAAGTACCATTACATCTCCAACATAGTGTATAAGAGTCTGTAAATGAGGACAAAGGTGAAAAACATTAAAGTAGTTTCTGTTATTTTTTGAGTTGGTTCAGCCACAGTGGCAGGTGGACAAAAAAGTTAATTTCCAACCCTGGTTACATATAAGGACTGTTCACATGTTTAAACCATGCCCCTGTAAATTTAAAGTTAAGTCAGTACTAACAGGTGCAACTATGTACAGGTGTAAATTCTGCAGCATTTGTACTTCAGAATTTACAGAATTTTGTAGTCATGTGAAGAAACATCAACACACAGCTAATTATCGGTTTGCATGTGGAATAGAGCAATGTCCTGCTTCCTTCAGAACATTTTCTGCATTCAGGTCCCACATGCACAGGAGTCACCGCCATTGCAGAAGTCAGACTGAACACTTGTGGAATGTAATGCTATAAAAAATGCATTTAGCCCCACAAACTGTCATTCACATCCACTGTTTCAGAGTGGTAGCAGGATGTAGGGGTAAAGTCTAGTCTAGTCTCCGGGATGAGGTTCTCAAAAACCTGTTGTAATCTGGGGGAACTGGCCCTTTAAATATAAATTACTACATAAAACTTTTATGTTTTAAAGGTATCTTCCACCAAGATGTCTGTTGAAATGGAAATGACCTTACCCACTACACCAAGGGTAATCATGCTTGGTAAGAGGAATATTTTCTATCACTATAATTTTTTCGTAGCAATGTATGTAATTGTTATGGTAGTCTGTACTTTTACTCACTAGCGTTAGCCTGACAAGGGTTTGTCTATTTTAGGAAATAGCTTGATGTCTGCAACCCGGTGGATGGTCAGTATGGAGGAGAAGGTATTTTTCCAGCCTGAGCAACTACATGACTTTGCCAGCGTCCTTGCTGTCTTTCTTGGGTCATATTCTGTCTTCAATCTGGAGTATCAGGAGTCAGCATCCACCACGCTGGAGATGATACAATGGCAAGTACTCTACACCAAGCCATTTATGAATTAAATTTAATGACAGTTTGACTGATGATGAAGAACCATAGCTGATTGCTGTATTGTACGTCTTCATTAAAAAATACAATTAATATATTTTATTTCTGTTAAAAGATTCTTTGTGAGGATCAATCCAGATGTTGGTACCAAATGCACAGCCAAAGTCGGTACAAGCCGCAAGACGGGAAGTCTTGTCAAGAGGAAAGTAGTCAGTGTCAACTGACCACCTTCTTCCAACAACTTGCTGAATTTGAATGGAGGACTTCCAACTAGGTAAGTATTTTACCAAATGTAAATGTTTATTATTTTGTTGTCTTTTCCTCCTATCTTGCATGCTCTGACTTTACTTTAGCCTTTTTAATCTGGTTTTAATGATTATTTATAAATGGCATGTGATTCCTACACAATAGCCCTTTAGAGTAGCCTGCATCTTTTCTGTGTCCGTGGTAAAAAGTGGATGTCGCTGCATCTCTTAATAAATCACAGAAATGTATAAGTGTGTAGTCGTTTAAGTGTGGTGTATTTTTATACTATACAGTTTTCAGTTTATTAGGCACACCTTTGCAGTAATCCGTCAGCACCAACAAAATGACTAAAAAGATTGTTGTACTTCATCGTCCCCTTGGGGACATTTGTAGTACGCAATCTTTTGAATTACTGAAGACTGACTGACTGCTTTTGCCATAAACAATCCAAAAACCTGAAGTGAAGCCAGTCCTGCTCATTCTTTATGCAGCTTCTATTATCACTTCAGTCCAATTGATTTTTTTTTTAAACAAATTATCAACTTAATGCTGCTTTATGACAAAGATTTTATGCATTTGAACATTGTCACTTCAGCTTAATTTGTCAACTTCCTGTCGATTTGAAAATGTAGATAACTTCCTGACCATCTCATGACCTCCCACATTGTCTGTCTTATTCTTTACAGTTCAGCTTCCACAAGATGGATCCCACTGCTTTTGTTTGACGAATGGAATAAAAGTTCTTCTGATGTAGGAAATGTGTTCTATGGTTTTGTTGTTTTACAGCACATTATATTGTATTGTGACATTGTTTTTTATGACATTGCGAATATGTAAATGGATTTTATTTCTACAAATCTGCTGAAAATAAATACCTGTTATTCACAGTACTTGGACTAAAATTTCTTTTATGAAATTTTTCGGTTTATGGTAAAATATTCTTATCTTAAAGAAATGTAAACTTTAATTTACAGTAAAACTCTGACATTATGTTGTGAAACAAGTTTACAGTAGACCAGCTTTACTATAAAATACAATTACTGTATTATACTAGAAACTACATTTACAGTAATGCAGTTATAACTATAAACACACTCACAGTAAAAATTAACTGTGAAATATCATAACAGTAAAGGTACTGTAGAATGGTAATTACAGTAACTTGCTGGCAACAGTGTTGCCAGTAAGTTACTGTACAATTACAATAAAAGGTCTAACAGTGTAGTTCTGAACTTTTTTCAAATTATTTTTTAGTTTGCAGATTTAGAAACTTTTCCCCCAAAACTTTCAGTTTCAAATTATTTTAGTTTGAAGATTTTTTTCATTGTAGAAACTTTTTTCAGTTTTAAATCATTTTTTTAGTTTGTTAGCAGATTCACTTTTGGCACAGCGATAAATGTCACATCTGTGTTAGAAGGACACACACATTTTAATTGACAAAGGTGGGTTAAGTTAGACATTTCACGTGATGCGACACGCAATAAACCAACAAGAAAACAAACAAATGAGAAAACATGTCAACAGTTTCAAGATTTTTTTTTAAAATCTTTTTTCAGTCTCAAACTTTCTTTTTTCCATTTCAAGTATTTGTTTTATGTCTCTTTCAGTCTTTTTTCTTAAATAGCTGCTTTACAGTTCTTTTTTTTTCACAATATCAAATTTTTTTTTGCAAAACTTTTTGACCCCAATTTTGCTCCATACCACTGCTGATCTACTTAACAGTCTAGTTTGCTTTAAGTACTAGAACTAGCCAGAAGTGCAGAGTACCCAAATATTGTACTCAAGTGTAGTACTACTTCATATTTTTACTCAGGTAAAATTAAAAACTAGTCATCCAAGAAATGACTCAAGTAAGAGTAAAAAAGTATTTGGTAAAACTTCCCCACACTGGCTAGCTGTTTAGTTCTTGTTAAATCTGATTTTGTTTTTCTCTGTATTTTTATTTTTTGCTGAATCAATGGTTATAGTGGAAGTGGATCTATATTGTGATTGCACTAATGTTTGATTTACAGTAACAGCATCAGGCTGTTTTTTACGTGTTTATTGAATCGAGGAAAAGTTCCCCTCCACTATATGTTACACCTTGCTGTTGTTAAAAGATAAACTGTGTCACAAAATACCACGTCACTGACTTTACCTCGGGAAAATAATAAAACAGCTTTTTATTCATTTTGGGAATGAAGGGAGTTTTCAGAACGCTGGTTTGTAATTTATTAATAAAGTTTGACTGAAATATCTGACTATTTTGTCGACATTCCCTTTATCGCAGCTCCATCTAGTGGATGCATAACGTAACTCCAGCCTCTACTGTAGCGTCTATTCTATGCGCCTTAAAATGCGGTGAGCCTTATATATGAAAAAAGTTTTAAAATAGGCCATTCATTGAAGGTGCGCCTTATAGTGCGGAAAATACGGTAAATGTTTTCAAACTTTTGCAACACCACACTTTGGAGATAAAAAATTAACTAAAACATTTAATGTATCTTTTAAGAAGACTCAGTGATCTTGCTGTTACCCAACCAGAACTTGTGTACAAGACAATATTGAGAGTTTTAACTTTTCATCTCCTCGTCTGGTTTGGTCACATGAGCTGCAGACTAACAGATAAACTTTTAAGAAACTTCCAGTGGCGGGTAAAGTAGCAGGTAAATAGACCTGAGTGAAGTTGGCCCCCACCTTCTTCAAATCAGGCAAATTTGGTGTCAAACGTTTGTGCAGCAAAAATTTTGTTTGTGGATTTTTGTTTGATTTTGTTTGTAATGGAAATAATTTCTGATTAAGTTTTCTGTTTTCATGCTTTCATGGATTGTTCTTCTTTTTTCCCTTTTCTACAGGTTTTCATGTTAAATTGCACTTTTTTGTTAAGTTTGTTAAACTACCTTGAATCTGTATTTCTAAATAAAGACTAACAGAAAGATCACACAGTAACTTTTATTTTTTATAAAACCTGTTTTGTTCTTATAACAAACAAACCAGATAAAACAAGTTTGGGTTTCTTTATGGTTCGGAGAATTAAATTATGATTACAATTATCATCTAATATTATGTACAGATTAAACTCTAATCTTAATTTAACATCCTGGAACCTGAAGAATCCAAACCTGTTAAATCAACTTTTTAAAGTTTGGTATAAAAAGAAAAACAGGATTTATCAAAGAAAAAAGGTGAATGGACTGAACTTGTGTAGAGCCTTGCTGGTCATGTTGACCACTCAAAGCGCTTCACACTACAGTCACATTTACACCCACATGCAGGTCAGAGGGCAACTTGCCGCTAAGTGCCCCGCCCCGGGGCAGCTCAACATGTGGCTGAGGAAGCTGGAATTGAACTTACAACCTTCTGGTCACAAGACGACCACTCTACCCACTGAGCCACAGCCGCACTAAAAAAGCCACTGCATGATCCTTTTGCTAATCTTCTTTAAAATACAGATTAAAACAGTTTAAAAGCTACAATTCAGTGCAATTTAATATAAAAAGTGAGTAGAAACGGTAAACTAAAGGACAAACCATAAAAGCACAAGTACAGTGGAAATAAACAGAAATCATTACTATTAAATGAAGACATTTTAACTCTTAAATCAATACGTTGCTATAAAAATTGAGCCCAGTGTTGCTGCGGCGCTAAAGCAGCGAAGGGAACAGGGCTAACGTTCGGCTAATTCAATTAATTATAAAGTTTAACAATAAAGCTGCACATGTGTTTGGGGTTTCTTCAAATCTTTGGGGGCAATTTGCAGTGACCAACTGACCTGACCGACATGTTTTAGGAGATGTGGGGGGAACCGGAGCACCCGGAGAAAACCCACGCAAACACGGGGAGACCATGCAAACTCCACACAGATGGTCTCTGTGAAGACGCAGCGCTAACCGCTGCACCACCGTGCTGCCCACGTTTTTTCCAATTGAGTTGGGAAGGGATCTATTTTCTAGTTTGTCAATGGGGGATAAAACTTTAACGTTTTAAATTTGACGGAGCGTGGCCTGGCACCCCGTACACAGAGGCTACAACCTCCATGAGTTTGAGTCCTCTTTCCTCTCTTGCTCGTCTTTCTCCTTCTCTGAATATCATCATAATCCAGAACATTAGACATGTTCTGGATTGTCTTCACTGTTTTATTTTTCTTTTGGCTTCTGCCATCTCAGAGTCTTCCGTAATTTTTTCCAAAATGAAATCTTAGGATTTGTCTTCTTACCGTCCTGCATGATTTTAACATCCGGTTTGTCCAAATCCTCCAGGACGGTTTCTCCAGTGATCTTAGTCTCTTCTGAGGATTCTGGGTCTGTGGAACAACCTGATAACGGTTCTCCTAAGATTTTCTCCTCTGGAGAAACCTTTTCACTTACGACATCAACTGGGTCCACTTGGTCCTGTAAGTCTTCCTCCTTCTCTTGGGAAACTGTGATGTCTTTTTTTTGGAAACCGTCTTCCTCAGCTCTCAGCAGCAGTAGATCCTCTTTCGCTCTTTGTAAATCATTTTTCAAGCAACTTATTTCCAGCTGGTATTTCTCTGCTTCATGTTTAAATGCAGTGACTTCCTTTTCATACTGACAGTTGAGCTGCTGGTACAAACCGTTTACCTTCTCCAGGTCTGCCTGGGCACTGCTTTCCCTGTCTTGCAGGATTTTAATCTCTGTTGTTGCGTTATTTTGGAGGACGGCATATTCAGATCTCAGGTGGTCCAGACTCGCCTTGGCCTTCTCTACTGTCTCCAGATGTGCTTTTCTCTCCTCCTTTACCTGCTGCTGAAGTTTTTCAAGTTGTTGCAGCGCAGATCGGTTAATATCCCAAATAAGCTTTTCTGCCTTTTGTCTCTGTAAAAGAGCCATTTGGTCCTGCCTTATTTTCTGCTGGTAAGTCTCCACCTGCTGCTGTAACTCCATTATGTCGTTTCTATATCTACATTTAAGCTCCTCATGTGAAACATGAACCCGATCCAGTTCATGGAACATCTGCCTGTCCCTGTTTCTTAGAATTATGATCTTTCTTGCCATTCTCTGGAAGAGCTCTTCCTTCTCAGCTCTCAGATTGTTGACTAGGTTCAGATGCTCTCTCTCTCTCTCTATATTGGCGTCTTTCTCACGTCTCGCCTCCTGCCGATATCTCTCCACGTCTTGCTTAAGTCCAGAAACGTCACTATTATATTTACAGCTGAGTTCACTATATGAATTTTTGAGCTGAGCCAATTCTTCCTGCAGACGTTTCTCGTTGTCTTGCAGGGACGCGATCTTATGGGACATTTCCAGACTGGAGTCCAGTCTTTGGGTTTCCCCGTGTAAAATATCCAAGTGTGCAGGAGCGAAGCTGCCTTGGGGGTTTTGCCAGACTCCCGTTCTTGCCTGGAGTCCCATCATCCTGTTGCGGTATTTCTCAAATTGGTGAAACATTTCTACCTCAAATCCTTTAGCCAAAATCTGTCGCCGTAAATTACTTGAACCGTCGTTTGGAAAGAGCTTTGCGCACGTCTGAGCTAGTCAGTGATATTGCAAGCAATGAAAAATATGCAGAATTGTGTCACATACAATTCTGCAGTTGATGACATCACAGACTGCATCGCCAGTGACATCACAGAATCTTCCTTTGCTGGCGGTGTGACATCATTCCACCACCAAATATCTCACTCTTCATTCTTGTTTACATTCAAAATAGTCCATGATTCAGTCGTTTTTATCCAAACTCATTTCTGTTTTGGGCCAGATCAAAAACCTGAATGTTCATAAAGGGCCTGTTGCACCAGAACATATTGATAAAAACCAATTAAACTGTTAAAATATCAATAAATAGGTGTTTCAGCATCAATGCGTTTTTCTTACAATAACGTAATATTGAACATCTTTTCACACTAATCAGTTCATCCAGGATTGTTTTTGTGCTTTTCTGCAATCAACACAGATTTTGTGGCGCTAAGTTAGAAATATCTGTAAGGAATTTTTTACAATATTTGCGCTAAAATATGATGTTAAATGTGACCTTTTATTAATCTCTCTATCGGTCATGGACTATAACTTGACATCAGGTCAGGCTGAGACAGCAGGCACTTGAACCCAAATGTTTATGGACAATTTTGAGAAAAAATGTTAATAAACTCAGAAAACATGTTGATAAACTCAGAAAAATGTTGATAAACTCAGAAAACATGTTGATAAACTCAGAAAACATGTTGATAAACTCAGAAAAATGTTGATAAACTCAGAAAACATGTTGATAAACTCAGAAAACATGTTGATAAACTCAGAAAAATGTTGATAAACTCAGAAAAATGTTGATAAACTCAGAAAACATGTTGATAAACTCAGGAAACATGAGGGGATCTGTTGATTGTTGTGTGAATTTTGCGGTTATTTGTAAAAACTGGAGGGGCCCATTGCTATGATTTGGAGTCTAGAGGGCCACATAAAAAGCTATGGCGGGCCAGATTTGGCCCTCGGGCCTTGAGTTTGACACACGGGCCATATATGATAATCTATAGAACTTTTTTCAATATCTAAACATTTGGAAGTTAATTTTGCTTGTTTAGTCAAACATTTATTTTCTTCTGTATTGTGGAAAAAGAGAGTGGGAAAGAAAATTTATAATAAATCGATGTAAACAATATGAAAAGTAAAATATAAAAACTAAAACTATTGATTTATAAATCTTGTTGAAAGTTGGTTAGGATTGATTAAGCCTCGTTGTTAATATCAGGCTTAAAACTCAAAAATTGTAAATGAGTGAAAGTTGTAATGTACTAGTATTGTGGTTTGTTTATTGTTGTCATAGCAACTGCCTGCCAAGATGGCTGTCAGTTAAAACAAAGAATGTTGTAATCTATATTTTCAGTATGTTTTTGTTAGCTTTTTAAAGGCACAATGTACTTCTTATTATAAATAGTTTCTAGTGAGAAAATAAATGTGTGTATTTTTTATCCGGTTTCTACTGTAGAAAACTTTTTCCACATTTTAATCTTCTAATCAAAATTAAATTACACGTTATCACAGAACTGTTCAGTTTAAATATCAATAACTTTCAAGGACTAGAAGCAAAGTTTAGTGCTTTAATTACTGATTAAACACAAAATTAAAGCACCACTTTCACATTTTTATTGTGAAAACCTCATATCCACAGATGTCAACCAAGCAAGAATTTTGCAGTATTAACTTATGTTTTGCGGCGGTCTTTGACCAAGCTCAGGAACTTCTCGGCACTGATCTCATCATCAATCACAGTGTAATCGATACCCTGGTTTGGTAGCAGGATAAACATGGAGACGCCTTCCTGTTATGGCAGCTGTCTGTTTTTCATTCTTCTGATTTTCAGAGATAAAACACAGTTTCTCCTTGAAGGATTCAGATTGTCCTATTGACTATCTACTCTTATTTGTAGTTATAATCCTTCAGTAAATGTGACAAGATGAAAATAAACCAACAGTTATTGTGACAACAGTTACAGAGTCTCATAACATCTCTGCCTTCCAGCCAGAAACAAGCGATCTCCATTTACACTGGATTTATATTCCACCCTGGGGCTATTGCTGAAATCTTTAAATATTTGATTCCTGTTCTAAAAATGCTTATCAGTGTCGATTTTTAAAGGTCAAACACCAGATGTACCTTAATATGCATTACAGTGGAAATGGTGTTAGCATAACCGCAGAAGCTAACATCTACAGTCTTACTTATCTCAGCTCTGGTTGGCTCAACCAATCAGCGACAAGGAAAATGAAAGGCGCTCCTGGATTGGCTAAAAGTATGTCAACTGTCATTACTTTTAGCCAAACTAGCCAAAGACTTCCCAGGCTGCATTTTATTTAGAAAATCTTAGACGTGAATTCTGAAATCTGCAAATATTGAACTGCAAACGGGGGCGTCCACTGTACTTGGTTTTATTATACAACCGTACATCTTTGAAAAGCATTAGTGGAGCCTCCTGCACAACTAACAAGGATGCAGCAAGTGTTTTCTGAATAGTATGCCAACAACAAAACATTTGTCTTTTCCAGCAGCCATTGTACAGCACACACAACAGTAAAACCAGCTGACCAAATGTGCTGGAGCTCAGCTTGGGTTCCTGGGTAAAAGGTGGACCTCTGCTGGGATTGCTGGGTAACAAGCTGGGGTTGCTAGGTGACAGGCAACTCCATCACCTAGCTGCTGATTAGTGATGTTACAGTCCAGATGTTTTTGAAACTAAAAATTGTACTCAATTAAAAGTAAAAAGTAGCTGTCCAAGACATTACTAAAGTAATAGTAACATTTTATTTGGTAAAAGTCTACTCAAGTACTGAGTAACTAATCAAATTATCAATAATTTCATATTTAAAAATTACATAATCAGACGAACCAAAATATAAAGTTATGTGGAAATTTTGGTATTTTAATTGGATTATTCTTCAACTTCACGTTTAGAAAATATAAATAAAGGGATATGTTTGAGCTACACTGCAAAAACAAAAAAATCTTACCAAGTATTTTTGGTAAACTTCCTATCACAAATATTAGTCCACTTGAAATAAAAATTAATGAACTACAACAGCATTTAATTTCCCTGTGGGATTAATAAAGTATTTTTGAATAAGATAAAACCACAAGTAACTTCATCAAGATATGAGCTTGTTTTAAGTCCATATTTCCTTAATATTGATGGAAAAGTACTCGCTCCATTGGCAGATTAAGTTAATCTATAACAAGACATTTAGTCCCATATCATACGTGAAATAATCTGCCAGTGGAACAAGTACTTCATCAATATTAAGGAAATATTTACTCGTGAAGCTGAGGCTCCGCTTGCGCAAAATCTCTGCTGAAGTACGAGAGGAAGACAAACTCTGCAACAAAACCTCTTCTGCGCTGGAGTATCTCCTCCGATACAAACACTTCTCCTTCATCCTGGAGGCCCTGAAGAACCTCGGTAAGACCTGGACTGGATTGTTTTCGCTCGCTGCTGTCGGCTGAGTGGTGATGGAAACGTTTTTTATGCAGAGGCCGCCACCAGGCTGTCGCCAGAGTGCTGCGAGCGGCTGGTGGGAAGCGACGCCACCGGTGTCATCTTCACGCTGATACGCAGCTGCAACCGGAGCGGACCCTGCATGGAGGTCATCACCTTCTCCGTCCAGATCCTCCTCAACCTCTCCAAGGTACAACTGACGTCTCCGGTTCATAACATCGATGCTTTTCTGACTATGAATATCTTTCATTTTTATACAAATCTCAACCTGTTTACAAAAGCTGATTGAAATTTACCAACTTAATCTTTCAGGTTTTTTTCCCTTAATTTTATTGGTTTTACAAAAACAGGCTCTAGTTGTACTTTTCATAAAGCCCTCCTGTATTGAATCCTTTTTTTGAACTGCGCCCTCTGGTGGAAGATGTTGGTAGTACATGTGGCAAATGCAAATTAAAGACCAACAAGGCTAAAATAAAGTATTTTTGGTGCTTAAAAAATCTCTAATAGTCATACATTAAGTAATAATTAAAGTACTATAAGCTGTTATTAGTGTATCTATCTAACTGTTTCAGGCCTTAAAAGGACGATAAATTGTCCCAGAAGTTTTTGCAATAAACGATAATATTGTTGTTGTTTTGAGACTGTTTAAGGAATATAATCACAATATATCAGCACCAACATCAGTATCGGTCGTTACTAGTAATTTTTTTAACATGTCTGCATTGGGCTGATAAATACAACGATCATAAACAGACATCTTGTTTCTGTCTGTTTATGATCGTTTGTTTTTTCAAAGGTGTCAAAAAAAGTAGAGAAATATATTATATAATATCAGCAAGAACAGTAATATTAATATCTGATGGACCAAATTTTCATATTGGTGCATCCTTAAATATAATGGTCTCAGAGATCAATAAACTTTAAATTCTGATGAACTGGAAGACATTTTAAGATATCCAAAATGAATAAACAAAACGGAAACAACAAATAATATGAATTATGAAGTCTGTGTAAACAAAAATGCCCTTCAAAAAAAGATTTGGTTGAGACCAAAGCAGCAGACTGAAGACTTTTGTCATCCTGTTTTTGGTAGAAAGAAGAAAAAAATATAAATTATTGAGCTTGTTTTAATTTGTCATGTGATTAATTAATTTATTTCATCAGAGATCAATCAGAGAAGATGGTTCAAATCTAATTATTAACACTCAAATGTGTATTTCCCCTCAGTACCACCTGACCATAGAGGCGGTGTATTCGGTGGAAAACTCCCTGGAAACGCTGCTGGATTTACTGCAGAAATACCGGGAGAAAGCCGGGGACAAGGTGGCCGAAAAGGGCGGCAGCATCTTCACCAAAGCCTGCTTCCTTCTCGCTCTGCTGCTGCAGGACGAGCGCCGCGCTCAGGTCTGAAGCAGACAAAAAAATCTTTCCCACTAATCCTTACGAAAACATTTAAATTTAATCTATTTCCCCTCAGGAGGTGGTGAAGCTGCCTAAAGTTTTGGACCGGATACGCAGCATCTACCGGCTCACCGCGCGGAAACACAAAATGGACGAAGAGCGCAGCATCACCAGGCAGAGAATCAACGCCTCGATCAACGGGAGCTTCTTTGTTCCGCCAACGCCGCGCAAATCCAAACCGCCACCAAAGTAGGCAGCATCGGATCTGTACAAACCCAAACAGGACTTTTGGTTCTGTGGAAACTAAAATGCTGTTTTCTGTGGAGCTAAATTAGTGTCAGAAAGATTCACAAAGCGTACAGTAAAATCTGCATGTGTGCAATAAGACGTAATAAGCGTAAAAGAAGATTTGTTAATGTACGATATTATTCGCTGTTCTGTACAACACGATGCAAATCTTACTGTGAATGTTGGGACTAATTTAGCTCCATATTTTTGTGTCGTTCAGGTTTGCACCAGATTGGGTTCTGAGGAAGGACAAACTGAAAGACGTCGTCGATCCCCTCAGGGCGATCCAGATGGTGGCGGAAACGCTCGCCATCGTTTTATAAACAGAAAACCTTCAAGAGTCTTTTTGTTTTCACAGAAAACCTCAGATTTTTAATATTTTTTGTTTTCTTTTTCAATCAAATGATTTGTTTGTAAATACTGAATTTGATCTTTTTTGATAATAAAATTGATCTTGTTTATGTTTTTCCCTTTTCAATTTTTTCTTCCTGTTTCGGGAAACTAAAAAAATGCCTAAAAACTCATCTTTTCAAATCTTCTTACTCTGCACTGTCTAACTTTCTGATGGTTTATCTTGTTTGTACGGGTTCTTTGTTAATAAATGCGTTTAAATAAAATGTATTAATACTGAGTCATCTACATAAGGTTGTACAGCTAAAACCATCATCTTCACATTTTAGTTATTATTTAGCATATCTTTAGGCAGATGAGTGTTTTTACAGAAGAAAACTTAAACCTTAGTTTTGGGTTTGTTTCTAAGTGTTGTCATGATTAAACACCCTGTCAGTTCTGAGGCTCTGCTGAAAAGTAAATATGAATCTGAAAAGTAGTTCTGAACTTTTTTCAAATTATTTTTTCGTTTGCAGATTTAGAAACTTTTTCCCCAAAACTTTCAGTTTCAAATTATGTTTTAGTTTGAAGATTTTTTTTCATTGTAGAAACTTTTTTCAGTTTTAAATCATTTTTTTTTAGTTTGTTAGCAGATTCACTTTTGGCACAGCGATAAATGTCACATCTGTGTTAGAAGGACACACACATTTTATTTGACAAAGGTGGGTTAAGTTAGACATTTCACGTGATGCAACACGCAATAAACCAACAGGAAAACAAACAAATGAGAAAACATGTCAACAGTTTCAAGATTTTTTTTTAAAATCTTTTTTCAGTCTCAAACTTTCTTTTTTCCATTTCAAGTATTTATTTTATGTCTCTTTCAGTCTTTTTTTCTTAAATAGCTGCTTTACAGTTCTTTTTTTTCACAATATCAAATTTTTTTTTTTGCAAAACTTTTTGACCCCAATTTTGCTCCATACCACTGCTGATCTACTTAACAGTCTAGTTTGCTTTAAGTACTAGAACTAGCCAGAAGTGCAGAGTACCCAAATATTGTACTCAAGTGTAGTACTACTTCATATTTTTACTCAGGTAAAATTAAAAACTAGTCATCCAAGAAATGACTCAAGTAAGAGTAAAAAAGTATTTGGTAAAACTTCCCCACACTG
Organism: Xiphophorus hellerii; assembly: GCF_003331165.1. Lineage (NCBI taxonomy): Eukaryota > Metazoa > Chordata > Actinopteri > Cyprinodontiformes > Poeciliidae > Xiphophorus > Xiphophorus hellerii. The sequence goes on from NC_045680.1 coordinate 29,871,536, forward strand.
GCTAGCTGTTTAGTTCTTGTTAAATCTCATTTTGTTTTTCTCTGTATTTTTATTTTTTGCTGAAATAGATTTTTGATCAAATCAGTTTCTTTGTTTTCTTTGCTACATTTGATTTATTTATTTTTCTGAAATCAGTTTTTTTTTCTTCTTTTTTTATGTTCATTCCTGTTTCTGATTAAATTTTACCAAATCATATTTTGTGTCAACAGTTTGCAACTTGCACTAGCTGGTTAGCCGGTCAGCTGCCTACATACCTTTCTAGGCAGCTACTAAGTAAAAGTAGAACTACTTCAACATATTTTTATTCAAGTAAAAGTAAAAAGTATCCGTCCAAGAAATTACTAAAGTAAAAGTAAAAAGTATTTGGTAAAAAAGTTACTCAAATACTGAGTAACAGGTACAAAACGCTGGAATGAAACGGCTTCATCACCTCCTCCTGGTGTGGATCAGTTCTCCAGAACCTTAGTGACCTGATTATTCTATTCAGGTGGTGCAGCAGAGGCTCATCTAAAGGTTTCAGGGCAGCGGGCCTCCAGGGCCTCCAGGGCCTCCAGGGCTGGAGTTTGAGACCCCTGGTTTATAGGGACAACATGACTGGGACCTTTTTAACTGCTGAGTGAACCAGCAGCTGTTCATGTGACTCCTTATCAAATATCCATATCGAAACCAAGCAGGAGTTTTTCCTACAGACATCAGAAATGTTGATCAAGTTTAAACCAGAAAATCAGAAGAAAGAAAGTGGATCAGAATCTGGATTCAAAATGTTTCAGTCTTTTTGCTTCAGCTGCTTCTGGCCTCCATGTTTAACTAAAAATGTCCCAGAAAGTTTATGGTTAAAATTTACATCATGTATCATGAACTTGATGCCATTTATTTGTTTTTGAAACTAAAGTTAATCTGACCTGCTCTGTGTGACTGATATGGTTGTACTTTTAGAAATATCCTGGGTTCATTTGTAAAGTTTCCATGTGGCTTTCAGGATTCAAGACTTCAGTCCAAACACACGACTGTGAGGTAAACGGGTCTCCATATATTTCTCTCAGGGGTGTGTGTGTGTGTGTGTGTGTGTGATGGACTGATCTATCTCTGGCCCAATGAACGCAGCAGAAAGGGAGCAGGGCTAAATGAGCTTGCAAAGATAAAAGCATAGAGAAAATGAATGTTTATGTTGGGTACCAGGCTGGTGGGTTCTTTTCAGATCATCCACCAGAGGGCGCCTGATGACAGCTGGTTCTTGGAGGGCGTGCCGGCAGGTCCTAACCAGACGCACCTGTGGGGAATTGCCATCTCCTGGTGGAGTATATGAGCAGCTGACTGCCAGCACATCTTCGCCAGAGTGTTTGCCTGAACTGGTACACTGAGCCCTCAAGAGTTGTTTCGCTGAGTACACTTGTTGAAATTGGAGTTGTTTGGAGATCTAAAACTTCCTTTGTGATCCTTTTTCCAGGAAGCCTTCAGGAGAAGTCGAGCCATCCCCTCTTTGGAAGGAATCCTCCAGAGGCGCCGTGAGAGTTCTAACTGGGAGCCCGAGCCTCACCATCATCTTCCCAGTTACTTACCGGTGCAGTCCTCAGTTGGCAGTCAGCTCCATTACTTCTCCGTGCGGTCTAAGCACAACCTGTCCACCCTCTGACTCTCTGCCCAGCTGTCGCCTTTGGACATACCCACCTCCTGGTGCCTGGCCTTCCTCCTCCTCCTCTGTTCGGACCCCGACTCCCACAAGTAAGAGCTTCAGAACCAGTTCAACTGAGTTGATTCGCTGATCCTGAACTCACCATATCTCTCTCCCTCAGTGAGCGGCTGAACCCGGAACCCTTTATTGAAGCCCAAGTCCAACTACCAGTTCTGAGTTTTTTGTGAATAAGAAAAATAAACCCTTTTGAACTTTTACACCAGTCTCTCTCTGAGTGTTTCTGCATGTGGGCAAAGAACGTTAAACCCAACATGACAGTTTATGTTTTAAAGCTTTCATAAAGGCTGATTGTCCAATCACAGCTCAGAATGAATGCAGACTCTTCAGCAGCTGCTGTCACACATGAATCAATGTTCAGATGACGATGGGCTCTGATGTTTGATTAGATGTCTGTTTGTAAAAGGTTTAACCTCGGATAAGAATATTTTCAAAACATTTCTCAAAGATTTCTAGATGTGGATCAGATTTTGTCAGAAGATGTTTGATTAAAATTTTTGCTATAAATCAAATTTAAGCAAGGTGTTGATGAACAATTATTTGGGATGGCTGGTCATTAATAGTCTAATTCAGAGATGAAAATAAAACCATTTTAAATATATTGCAACTGCAGAAATTATATTACATTTATAATTAACAAGGAAAAATCTAATATTTTTTTATTTCTGTTTTAGGAAAAAAATTAAAGCACATTCAGCTTTCTGGTTTTGAAGTCTTAAAAATATTTTTGCCTCGATTTTCTTTTGTTAACAAGCTGTAACAAAGAAAAGAACAGAATCAAGATGTTCACAACACAAACGGTTTGACAAAAAGACGCCCAGAAAAATGGTCCTTATTGATGATACTCAAGTGTTATTTTACAAAAGTTAGATTTCTGTTCAGCAGAGAAATGCTTTGAATTGTTCTGGGTCTGTTATGTTCTGCTGGGATTTCACTTCTGTCCAGCAGGTGGCAGCAGCAGGCTGCATTTTACCGCCGGTAAAACAGGAAGCAGTTGCGTTGGTAGCTTCCGGTTAGCTCAGCTAGCTCGAGCTAGTCGCTGTGTCCAGGTAGACTAGAGACTGCTGGACCTCACCTGGAGACCCCGGGTCTGAGCGGTACCGGTCGGGTTCTGCTGGGGGAACGGAGCAGGAACAGTTTGCAGCTCAGGGTCTTTATTTCTGGAGTTTATGAGCAAAACTGATAAACCAGTCAGGAAAACATTCCCGCCTTATGGAAGCTTTAAAACAACATTTTCAAAATTAAAAACAGAACAGAACATAATGTTATCCCCCAGCAGAATCACACGAAGCAAACTACAACAGAAAAAATAGACAGTAGGGTAAATTTTAAACTGTAGCATCGTTCAAAGATACAAACTGTATCTTGAAACTTATTTTATTTGTCTGCTGTCGTCATGATTTACACTAACATGTTAAGTGTTTAGGCTGTTCAATAAAAATAGTCATTTTTTTTTCTGATGCGCCATCAAACATCAGTCCAGGTCATCTCAGCAGTGGCCTCTAGGTGGAGCTGTGTATTTATTTTTTAAATTTAAAATTCAAGGAAGTAATGAAAGAACAAGAAGGTGAAACTCCAACTTTTATTTAGCAAAAAATCAAGTTACAGAAGAAGACCCATTCATAGATATGAAAACAACTTACTTATCTAAATTATTCCGCTTATATTTGATGCTAATGTGAAATAGTTTAAGAATGTGTTCTGATCACATTCAGTGGTTCTGGGTTGCAGGTTGAATTCCCAGTCTGGCCAGAAGCTCCTTGATGCGTTTGCACAGATCAGCGTCTCCGTTTCTTCTGGAAGTTTCTCTTGTTAAGGTCTTCTTCAGTTCTGTGATGCTGGAATGTCGATATTTTGACTCTTCTTGGATCTCTGCTGCCCTCATGTGGTACTCAGTTGACTCGCAGCTGTTATTTTTCATAAAGAATAGATGTTTGGCGTAGACGTTGTAAAGCATCTGTTTTCTTGCTAGATCCAGATCTTGTCTTTGTTCCAGCAGCTCTTTGTAAATCTGCTCAGCTTTCTTTGCGTCTAGCTTTGCATGTATGGACGCCAAAGTGATTTTATCTTCAAGTTTGGGTTGAGGATCATTATGAATCACTTCCTCCCAGAGTCTGATTGCTCCGTTGATCTCGTTGCTGTCAGTTCTGTAGTCCTTAGAAAGGATCTTCTTTGTGAGACTCTCTGCATCAGATCTTTGCTGTTGGGTTTGATTCAGAGCTTCATCTGGAGATTCTTCAGCGTCGTCTTCCAGTTTAAACCTTTTGTTCAGACGCAGCAATGGGCTGATTCCGCTGTAGCTGTTGACAGGTTTCTCTTTCAGCTTTCCAGCCAAAACTCGAGCTTCACCATGGACGATTTCTCCGTTTGCAGCTCTGGCCTCCAGATAAAGAGCAGCAATGCATAAGTCATCTGGGTCCTGTTCGTTGGCAGATCTCAGCATCTCCAGCCGGTCAGCGTTCAGCTTCTGTAAGTTGTCTGTGAGGAACTCTGTTGATAGTATGGCGTAGCTGCTCTGCCACTCCACGGTGTCCGGCTGCATCTCGATGGCTCTCTGGAAGAGCTCTGCAGCCTCCAGCTTCTTCTCTTTATCAAACTTCATCAGGGTCCAGGCCTTCTCAGCTAAGACCTCTGGGTGGCGCTCTAACTCAGGTGGAGCTGGGTATTTCCTCATCAGACCGTCGACCTTTGACAGGTAGTCTTCACTCTTCTCATCTTCTCCCAGGTGATGGTGCAGCCAGGCCAGATTCCCAAAGTTCACCATCAACCAGGGACCTTCATCAGCGTTTTTCTGCCTCTGGAAGGTCTCAGCGGCCCGGTTGAAGAGGTTCAGGGCGTCTTCAGAGGAGCCCAGCTGGTACTGGATGAAGCCCAGCAGGTTGTAGACGTGACCCAGCCAGAAGTTCCCCTCCTCAGTGCTGATGTCTCCCAGTGCGTCCCGGAGGTAGGTCTGTTTGGACCTGGAGGGTTGGAGCTCCCAGGTGAAGTGGCTCTGCAGCGCGTTCAGCCTGGACTCTGAAGTCTCTGTAGAGCTGCTGGCAAATCATGAAGACAAAGTTAATCTGTTCAGAGAGAATAAAATAATGATTGCAGGGAAACATGAAGAAGTAAAGTAAATGACTTGCACTGTTTAGGCGCTTCATCAAGTCCAGAGGACTCCAACGCTTCACACTACAGTCATCATTCACACTCAGACACTGATGGTGGTGAGCTACATGGTAGCTACAGCTACCCTGATCTGACCGAAGAACTGTGACCTCCACCTGCAGGCAAGGCGAGTGAAGCGTCTTCACATGGACACTAAGACAGAGGCAGACGGATGGCGGTTTCAAACCCACAACCCACCGGTTACAGGACAAACTACTGTTCCATCGTTGGAAAGGACAGAAATGGTTCAGGATCATCAAGTGATGAAAATAAAAAGGATAAATTGGAACTGTTGAACAACTCGAGAAGAGTATCATCTCTGTTAGCTTTAGCCTGACCTTTGACCTGCTGTACCTAAACTCACGCAATTTTCTCTAAGAATGAGATAAATCCAGGACCACAAGAAAACAAGTACAGAGGTGAGAAAGGTCAAGTGAACCCAGTGAGAGATTCATATTTTAGAAAAATCTCAGATATTTCCCATCACTCACCTCATGATCCAGCTGTTTCAAATCACTTTGAGGATGTCTTGATTTTGAAGCTTTCCAGCGTTTCTGTCAGAGGTAATCCTGAAACGTCTCAACCTGAGCTCAGAGACACGTAAACATGTTTGACTGCAGGACGTCAGTCTGAAGGAATGAGGCTCCGCAGGAGAAAACACCAATTTAACCAGTCAGGGAGAGGCTGGAGTTTACTTTCTGTTTGCTTTGTCAGAAATAGAAACTTAACCAGAACAAGTGAATGGAAACTTTAAATTGCAACAAAAGGTGTGTGTGAAAATCTTTAGATAGAATTTAAATCAAAATAATTTATATAAGATGTAAAATATGTGGAGAAATCTAAAATGCATAATCATTTGTTTTATGGATATTATTTGCTGTCTGAAGTGAACTGTAAGTGTGACCGGTGGACTTCTGTGTTGTGTGTTGATAGGATAAACCATAAAACACCAGTCTGGGTTTGGAGGCTCTCCGTTTATTCAATCTGTCAATCAGGAGATATTAGCATTAGCACGTAGCATGTGCTCCAGTTCTCCAACCCGATCTATACAAAATAATAATGTTAGCATGCATCAAATCTTATAAATGCATAATAGCAACTCGAATGAAAATATTAAAACACCTAACATTAATACAGAGAAAAAAATAAACATTTGGACAATATAAATGAAAGGATTACAATGGATTATAAAACTTGCCTCTTCCCAGTGGAACGAGTAACAAAAGGGAAGAAGAAATGAACAACTTAACATTTATAATGGTGCTGGAGGACCCCAAACAAAAGAAGAAGAAAGTAGGGCGGAGCTGGAGGACCAAACCCCTCATAGCAGACACAAAGGAACGCAAAGACAGACAAGTATAAGAGGACAAATAAATTAAAGAAAACATTTTGTGAAAATATACAACTAACAATATAGACCCAGTTACACAAAGGAACTGGACCAAACAGTTTTTCAAAATGTTCTTTGGTCTCAACAAAATGCGATTAAATTATTTTCATAATCACTGAGTTTAGTGTGAAGTTTATACTGCAGGCGTCTCAAACTCCAGGCCTCCAGTCGCAGTCCTGCAGTACCTGCAGGACTGCGACTGGGCTCAACTCGTCCATACCGGACAACGTTGTTAGCCTGGAGGGGCTCGCTACATTCCGCGCAGACAGGAGCAGCGATCTCAGCGGTAAAACCCGAGGAGGGGGGCTGTGTATCTACATCAACAACAACCGGTGTAAAAATGCCATGACTGTCGCCAGTTACTGCTCCCCGGACATCGAGCTTCTGACTGTTAACTGCAGACCATTCTACCTGCCCAGGGAGTTTACTGTTGTTAGCATCACTGCCGTATATGTGCCCCCCAGTGCTAACACTAAAGAGGCTATGAGTGTTCTCTACCGGACCATCAGTGAGTTGCAATCCTCACACACAGAGGGCGTTTTCATCATTGCTGGGGATTTTAACCAGGCCAACATGAAGACTGTTCTCCCTCACTTCAACCAATATGTGGATTTTCCAACCAGGGGAGTGAATACTCTAGACTTGGCCTACACCAACATCAAAGAAGCATTCAGAGCAGCCCCCCGCCCCCACCTCGGTTCTTCAGACCACCTATCTGTTATGCTAATTCCTGCATACAAGCCCCTGCTGATCAGAACAAAACCTACAGTGAAGCAGGTGAGAATGTGGACTGAGGGGGCCATGGAGGCACTTCAGGACTGTTTTGAGTGCTCTGACTGGGAGATGTTCAAGGCAGCAGCCACTTACAACGACCAGATCAACATCGATGAGTACGCCATGACTGTGTCAGCCTACATCAACAAGTGCACAGAGGACGTCAGCATCACTAAGAACATTATCACCCGGGCCAACCAAAAACCCTGGATGACTAAGGAGGTACGTGAAATGCTAAAAGCACGGAACTCAGCCTTCAAGTCTGGCGACAAGGAGGCACTGAGGACAGCGAGAGCCAACTTGAACCGTGCTATCAGGTTAGCAAAACGAACCCACAGTCGAAAAATACAGGAGTTCTTCCACGACACCAGCAACACCAGAAGTATGTGGCAAGACATAAAGGCGATCACAGATTACAATCCATCCTCCCCCCCAGTGGGCGAAGTTGATGCTGACTTTCTAAATGGACTCAATAACTTCTTTGGGAGGTTCGAGGCACTGAACAGTACTCCGGCAAAGAAAACTGTTCCCCACCAGGAAGAGGAGGCACTCTGCCTGGACACAGCCGATGTGTTGAAGACTCTGAAAAGAGTCAACCCACGGAAGGCCCCAGGCCCCGACAACATACCTGGGCGGGTGTTCAGGGAATGCGCAGGTCAGCTGGCTGGTGTCCTAACAGACATTTTTAACACCTCACTGGACCAAGCCACAGTGCCAGCCTGTCTCAAAACTGCCTCCATCATTCCGGTGCCGAAGAAACCTCAAGTCACTCTTTCAACGATTACCGGCCTGTGGCACTGACTCCCATCATGATGAAGTGCTTTGAAAGGCTGGTAAAAGAACACATCGTCTCCAGACTCCCCTCCACATTCGACCCGTTCCAGTTTGCCTACCGCCGAAACCGCTCCACTGAGGACGCCATCTCCTCTGCCCTACACCTGAGCCTGGCTCACCTGGAGGAGAAGAACACTCATGTGCGGATGTTGTTCCTGGACTTCAGCTCAGCGTTCAACACAATCATCCCACAGCATCTGGCAGGAAAACTGGGACACCTGGGCTTCAGCACCCCCCTGCGAAACTGGCTGCTAGACTTCCTCACCGACAGACCTCAGTCAGTCCGGATCGGACAACACACCTCCGATGTCATCACCCTCAGCACAGGCTCCCCTCAGGGCTGCGTCCTGAGCCCTCTGCTGTTCACTCTGATGACACACGACTGCGTCCCCAGGTTCGCCACCAACCATATCGTGAAGTTCACGGACGACACAACGGTGGTGGGCCTCATCAGAGACGACAACGACCTGGACTACAGAGAGGAGGTGGAGCAGCTGGTGGACTGGTGCAGAGACAACAGCCTGATCCTGAACGTTGACAAGACGAAGGAGATGATCGTCGACTTCAGGAAGAACCGGCCCAGCCACGCTCCACTGCTCATCAACAGCTCGGCTGTGGAGGTGGTCAGCAGCACCAAATTCCTGGGGGTGCACATCACTAACGACCTCACCTGGACTGTGAACACCACGTCTCTGGCCAAGAGGGCACAGAAACGTTTGTATTTCCTGCGGAGGATGAGAAGAGCACACCTGCCCCCGCCCATCCTCAAGACGTTCTACAGAAGCACCATAGAGAGCATTCTGACCAGCTGCCTCTCTGTGTGGTGTGGAGGCTGCAGCGCCTCCGACTGGAAGAACGTGAGGAGAGTGGTGCGGACAGCAGAGAGGATCATCGGGGCCCCCTTTCCCTCCATTCAGGACATTTCATCCCAGCGCTGCGTGTCCCGAGGCCGAAACATCATCAGTGACCCCTCACACCCCCACCATGGACTGTTCTCCCTGCTGCTCTCTGGAAAGAGGTTCCGCAGCGTCCGGTGCAGGTCCACCAGGTTCCGAAACAGCTTTTTCCCACTTGCCATCAGACTGCTCAACTCTTAACTGGACTGCACTTAAAATCTGGTCTCCACTTTATACCTTGCACATGTACAGAGCTAAATAACTTATATTTTACTGTCACTCCTGCACTTTATATTTTATATTTTATATTCATATTTTTATACTGTATTTTATTTTATTCTGGAGTAACCTCACAATTGAAAGCTCAAAACATTGTCCTGAGCCGTATGCAACGAAATTTCGTTCTGTATACACCCTGTGCATGCAAAATGACAATAAAGTCAGTCTAAGTCTAAGTCTAAGTCTAAGTAACTGATCAAATTATCAATCATTTTAAAATTACATTACCTGGACCAAAATAAAAAGTTAAGTGGAAATTTGGGTATTTTAAGAATGAAAATGACAGCAAATCATATTAGTAACAAAAACTAACAAAATCAGGCAAAATAAAATGTTTCCAAATCATTTTTTTTTCAATAAAAGATTCATGAAACTTTAATAAAAACTGCAGGTGTGTGTCTGTCAGGTGAACTTTGGGTTAAAACTTGTTTGTTTTTCATTCTGTGGGTAGAAAATCCAGACATTTTACTCAAGTAGGAGCAGAAATACTTCATAATAAAATTACTCAAGCAAATGTAATTGAGTAATTGTAACTAGTTACTACCCAACTCTGCCACCAGCTCAGCACATTTGTCTGTTTGCAGATTTTTTTGAAGACATGCTGAACAACTGAGAGCCATGAAAACTCACTTTGCTTAATTAATCTGATTAATACTTTTATATGTATTTAACACATAAAAGTTTCTCACATTTTGTCTGCGATTTTGCATCGACGTTTCCCATGAGCAGAGGAAGAGGAGGCAGATTTTGAGAACCTGGGATTTTTTTCTGGTTATTTTTTATTTTTCAGCTGACCGGGTTTTGTTGCCTCTGAAGTGGAGTTATTATTTCCCAAACACAAACCCAGATTGAGAAATTGATCCATCTGGGTGGAGAGATTGACCCTCTCTGCTCTCATTCACTGACGGGGAATAATTCGACTTGTTCCACAGGAGAAACGCCCATAAAGATTTCAGCTGAAGCTTTCAGCTTTTTCTTAGCAAGAACTGATGGAAGACGGATAAAAAGGATTCATGCTGGACTTTTGCTTGTTTAGATCAGGAAGAAACGCTGTTTGTTTACTTGGATGCCTCCAGATTAAGTTGCACCTAAAAACCTTCAATTTTCTCAAAAGCCGACAGTGCGCATTATAATCCAGTGCGCCTTATATATGGACCAATATTGAGCCACAACTGGTCTCACAAGTACGGTAAGCAGCCGCCGACTTCATTTCCCCAGTAGAAGAAGAAGCGCGCGGTGCAGGCTGGGTTTTGTGTAAAGACCCCAAAATGGCTCCTATTAAGAGACGAGCTTACGACGCAGAGTTTAAGCTCAAGGCGATCAGTGATGCAGTAAAACACGGGAACAGAGCAGCAGCCAGAGAATTTAACATGAACCAATCAATGGTTATAGTGGAAGTGGATATATATTGTGATTGCACTAACGTTTGATTTACCGTAACAGCATCAGGCTGTTTTTTACGTGTTTATTGAATCGAGGAAAAGTTCCCCTCCACTATATGTTACACCTTGCTGTTGTTAAAAGATAAACTGTCACCAAAATACCACGTCACTGACTTTACCTCGGGAAAATAATAAAACAGCTTTTTATTCATTTTGGGAATGAAGGGAGTTTTCAGAACGCTGGTTTGTAATTTATTAATAAAGTTTGACTGAAATATCTGACTGTTTTGTTGACATTCCCTTTAGCGCAGCGCCATCTAGTGGATGCATAACGTAACTCCAGCCTCTACTGTAGCGTCTATTCTATGAGCCTTATAATGCGGTGAGCCTTATATATGAAAAAAGGTTTTAAATAGGCCATTCATTGAAGGTGCGCCTTATAGTGCGGAAAATACGGTAAATGTTTTCAAACTTTTGCAACACCACACTTTGGAGATAAAAAATTAACTAAAACATCTAATGTATCTTTTAAGAAGACTCAGTGATCTTGCTGTTACCCAACCAGAACTTGTGTACAAGACAATATTGAGAGTTTTAACTTTTCATCTCCTCGTCTGGTTTGGTCACATGAGCTGCAGACTAACAGATAAACTTTTAAGAAACTTCCAGTGGCGGGTAAAGTAGCAGGTAAATAGACCTGAGTGAAGTTGGCCCCCACCTTCTTCAAATCAGGCAAATTTGGTGTCAAACGTTTGTGCAGCAAAAATTTTGTTTGTGCCGCTATAATTTTAAAGACATAAAGAAATGTTTCTAGAGGTCATCAAAGGTCAACCAGCCCCCCCACCTTCTTCAAATCAGTTTTTTAGGCTCTGATAAAGTTTTTTAGGCCGTTATTTAACAAGTTGAACAGGAAATTGGGAGGAGAGAGAAGGGAAAGACATGCAGCAGATTCTGCAGGACTGGGAATTAAACCCAGGTTGACAAACAAAACCTAGAAGTAACGTCCTAAACAAAACATAATTTGCTGTCTTACCATAAACTGGTTACAAAAATAACTGAATTATTCATTTCTTAGCCCCTTTTCCTTCTCTTTTATACAAGCAGACAACACATAAGCTCAACAACACAAAAGCTTCATATTTATTACAAAGTATTGATCTAAGAATTGATTTCTTCCTGTAATGGAAATGATTTCTGATTAAGTTTTCTGTTTTCATGCTTTCATGGATTGTTCTTCTTTTTTCCCTTTTCTACAGGTTTTCATGTTAAATTGCACTTTTTTGTTAAGTTTGTTAAACTACCTTGAATCTGTATTTCTAAATAAAGACTAACAGAAAGATCACAGTAACTTTTATTTTTTATAAAACCTGTTTTGTTCTTATAACAAACAAACCAGATAAAACAAGTTTGGGTCTCTTTATGGTCCGGAGAATTAAATTATGATAACAATTATCATCTAATATTATGTACAGATTAAACTCTAATATTAATTTAACATCCTGGAACCTGAAGAAATCCAAACCTGTTAAATCAACTTTTTAAAGTTTGGTATAAAAAGAAAAACAGGATTTATCAAAGAAAAACAGGTGAATGGACTGAACTTGTGTAGAGCCTTGCTGGTCATGTTGACCACTCAAAGCGCTTCACACTACAGTCACATTTACACCCACATGCAGGTCAGAGGGCAACTTGCCGCTAAGTGCCCCGCCCCGGGGCAGCTCAACATGTGGCTGAGGAAGCTGGAATCGAACTTACAACCTTCTGGTCACAAGACGACCACTCTACCCACTGAGCCACAGCCGCACTAAAAAAGCCACTGCATGATCCTTTTGCTAATCTTCTTTAAAATACAGATTAAAACAGTTTAAAAGCTACAATTCAGTGCAATTTAATATAAAAAGTGAGTAGAAACGGTAAACTAAAGGACAAACCATAAAAGCACAAGTACAGTGGAAATAAACAGAAATCATTACTATTAAATGAAGACATTTTAACTCTTAAATCAATACGTTGCTATAAAAATTGAGCCCAGTGTTGCTGCGGCGCTAAAGCAGCGAAGGGAACAGGGCTAACGTTCGGCTAATTCAATTAATTATAAAGTTTAACAATAAAGCTGCACATGTGTTTGGGGTTTCTTCAAATCTTTGGGGGCAATTTGCAGTGACCAACTGACCTGACCTACATGTTTTAGGAGATGTGGGGGGAACCGGAGCACCCGGAGAAAACCCACGCAAACACGGGGAGACCATGCAAACTCCACACAGATGGTGTCTGTGAAGACGCAGCGCTAACCGCTGCACCACCGTGCTGCCCACGTTTTTTCCAATTGAGTTGGGAAGGGATCTATTTTCTAGTTTGTCAATGGGGGATAAAACTTTAACGTTTTAAATTTGACGGAGCGTGGCCTGGCGCCCCGTACACAGAGGCTACAACCTCCATGAGTTTGAGTCCTCTTTCCTCTCTTGCTCGTCTTTCTCCTTCTCTGAATATCATCATAATCCAGAACATTAGACATGTTCTGGATTGTCTTCACTGTTTTATTTTTCTTTTGGCTTCTGCCATCTCAGAGTCTTCCGTAATTTTTTCCAAAAAGACATTTTAGACTTTTTCTTCTTACCGTCCTGCATGATTTTAACATCCGGATTGTCCAAATCCTCCAGGACGGTTTCTCCAGTGATCTTAGTCTCTTCTGAGGATTCTGGGTCTGTGGAACAACCTGATAACGGTTCTCCTAAGATTTTCTCCTCTGGAGAAACCTTTTCACTTACGACATCAACTGGGTCCACTTGGTCCTGTAAGTCTTCCTCCTTCTCTTGGGAAACTGTGATGTCTTTTTTTTGGAAACCGTCTTCCTCAGCTCTCAGCAGCAGTAGATCCTCTTTCGCTCTTTGTAAATCATTTTTTAAGCAACTTATTTCCAGCTGGTATTTCTCTGCTTCATGTTTAAATGCAGTGACTTCCTTTTCATACTGACATTTGAGCTGCTGGTACAAACCGTTTACCTTCTCCAGGTCTGCCTGGGCACTGCTTTCCCTGTCTTGCAGGATTTTAATCTCTGTTGTTGCGTTATTTTGGAGGACGGCATATTCAGATCTCAGGTGGTCCAGACTCGCCTTGGCCTTCTCTACTGTCTCAAGATGTGCTTTTCTCTCCTCCTTTACCTGCTGCTGAAGTTTTTCAAGTTGTTGCAGCGCAGATCGGTTAATATCCCAAATAAGCTTTTCTGCCTTTTGTCTCTGTAAAAGAGCCATTTGGTCCTGCCTTATTTTCTGCTGGTAAGTCTCCACCTGCTGCTGTAACTCCAGTATGTCGTTTCTATATCTACATTTAAGCTCCTCATGTGAAACATGAACCCGATCCAGTTCATGGAACATCTGCCTGTCCCTGTTTCTTAGAATTATGATCTTTCTTGCCATTCTCTGGAAGAGCTCTTCCTTCTCAGCTCTCAGATTGTTGACTAGGTTCAGATGCTCTCTCTCTCTCTCTATATTGGCGTCTTTCTCACGTCTCGCCTCCTGCCGATATCTCTCCACGTCTTGCTTAAGTCCAGAAACGTCACTATTATATTTACAGCTGAGTTCACTATATGAATTTTTGAGCTGAGCCAATTCTTCCTGCAGACGTTTCTCGTTGTCTTGCAGGGACGCGATCTTATGGGACATTTCCAGACTGGAGTCCAGTCTTTGGGTTTCCCCGTGTAAAATATCCAAGTGTGCAGGAGCGAAGCTGCCTTGGGGGTTTTGCCAGACTCCCGTTCTTGCCCGGAGTCCCATCATCCTGTTGCGGTATTTCTCAAATTGGTGAAACATTTCTACCTCAAATCCTTTAGCCAAAATCTGTCGCCGTAAATTACTTGAACCGTCGTTTGGAAAGAGCTTTGCGCACGTCTGAGCTAGTCAGTGATATTGCAAGCAATGAAAAATATGCAGAATTGTGTCACATACAATTCTGCAGTTGATGACATCACAGACTGCATCGCCAGTGACATCACAGAGTCTTCCTTTGCTGGCGGTGTGACATCATTCCACCACCAAATATCTCACTCTTCATTCTTGTTTACATTCAAAATAGTCCATGATTCAGTCGTTTTTATCCAAACTCATTTCTGTTTTGGGCCAGATCAAAAACCTGAATGTTCATAAAGGGCCTGTTGCACCAGAACATATTGATAAAAACCAATTAAACTGTTAAAATATCAATAAATAGGTGTTTCAGCATCAATGCGTGTTTCTTACAATAACGTAATATTGAACATCTTTTCACACTAATCAGTTCATCCAGGATTGTTTTTGTGCTTTTCTGCAATCAACACAGATTTTGTGGCGCTAAGTTAGAAATATCTGTAAGGAATTTTTTACAATATTTGCACTAACATATGATGTTAAATGTGATCTTTTATTAATCTCTCTATCGGTCATGGACTATAACTTGACATCAGGTCAGGCTGAGACAGCAGGCACTTGAACCCAAATGTTTATGGACAATTTTGAGAAAAAATGTTAATAAACTCAGAAAACATGTTGATAAACTCAGAAAACATGTTGATAAACTCAGGAAACATGAGGGGGTCTGTTGATTCTTGTGTGAATTTTGCGGTTATTTGTAAAAACTGGAGGGGCCCATTGCTATGATTTGGAGTCTAGAGGGCCACATAGAAAGCTATGGCGGGCCAGATTTGGCCCTCGGGCCTTGAGTTTGACACACGGGCCATATATGATAATCTATAGAACGTTTTTCAATATCTAAACATTGGGAAGTTAATTTTGCTTGTTTAGTCAAACATTTATTTTCTTCTGTATTGTGGAAAAAGAGAGTGGGAAAGAAAATTTATAATAAATCGATGTAAACAATATGAAAAGTAAAATATAAAAACTAAAACTATTGATTTATAAATCTTGTTGAAAGTTGGTTAGGATTGATTAAGCCTCGTTGTTAATATCAGGCTTAAAACTCAAAAATTGTAAATGAGTAAAAGTTGTAATGTACTAGTATTGTGGTTTGTTTATTGTTGTCATAGCAACTGCCTGCCAAGATGGCTGTCAGTTAAAACAAAGAATGTTGTAATCTATATTTCCAGTATGTTTTTGTTAGCTTTTTAAAGGCACAATGTACTTCTTATTATAAATAGTTTCTAGTGAGAAAATAAATGTGTGTATTTTTTATCTGGTTTCTACTGTAGAAAACTTTTTCCACATTTTAATCTTCTAATCAAAATTAAATTACACGTTATCACAGAACTGTTCAGTTTAAATATCAATAACTTTCAAGGACTTGAAGCAAAGTTTAGTGCTTTAATTACTGATTAAACACAAAATTAAAGCACCACTTTCACATTTTTATTGTGAAAACCTCATATCCACAGATGTCAACCAAGCAAGAATTTTGCAGTATTAACTTATGTTTTGCGGCGGTCTTTGACCAAGCTCAGGAACTTCTCGGCACTGATCTCATCATCAATCACAGTGTAATCGATACCCTGGTTTGGTAGCAGGATAAACATGGAGACGCCTTCCTGTTATGGCAGCTGTCTGTTTTTCATTCTTCTGATTTTCAGAGATAAAACACAGTTTCTCCTTGAAGGATTCAGATTGTCCTATTGACTATCTACTCTTATTTGTAGTTATAATCCTTCAGTAAATGTGACAAGATGAAAATAAACCAACAGTTATTGTGACAACAGTTACAGAGTCTCATAACATCTCTGCCTTCCAGCCAGAAACAAGCGATCTCCATTTACACTGGATTTATATTCCACCCTGGGGCTATTGCTGAAATCTTTAAATATTTGATTCCTGTTCTAAAAATGCTTATCAGTGTCGATTTTTAAAGGTCAAACACCAAATGTACCTTAATATGCATTACAGTGGAAATGGTGTTAGCATAACCGCAGAAGCTAACATCTACAGCCTTACTTATCTCAGCTCTGGTTGGCTCAACCAATCAGCGACAAGGAAAATGAAAGGCGCTCCTGGATTGGCTAAAAGTATGTCAACTGTCATTACTTTTAGCCAAACTAGCCAAAGACTTCCCAGGCTGCATTTTATTTAGAAAATCTTAGACGTGAATTCTGAAATCTGCAAATATTGAACTGCAAACGGGGGCGTCCACTGTACTTGGTTTTATTATACAACCGTACATCTTTGAAAAGCATTAGTGGAGCCTCCTGCACAACTAACAAGGATGCAGCAAGTGTTTTCTGAATAGTATGCCAACAACAAAACATTTGTCTTTTCCAGCAGCCATTGTACAGCACACACAACAGTAAAACCAGCTGACCAAATGTGCTGGAGCTCAGTTTGGGTTCCTGGGTAAAAGGTGGACCTCTGCTGGGATTGCTGGGTAACAAGCTGGGGTTGCTAGGTGACAGGCAACTCCATCACCTAGCTGCTGATTAGTGATGTTACAGTCCAGATGTTTTTGAAACTAAAAATTGTACTCAATTAAAAGTAAAAAGTAGCTGTCCAAGACATTACTAAAGTAATAGTAACATTTTATTTGGTAAAAGTCTACTCAAGTACTGAGTAACTAATCAAATTATCAATAATTTCATATTTAAAAATTACATAATCAGACGAACCAAAATATAAAGTTATGTGGAAATTTTGGTATTTTAATTGGATTATTCTTCAACTTCACGTTTAGAAAATATAAATAAAGGGATATGTTTGAGCTACACTGCAAAAACAAAAAATCTTACCAAGTATTTTTGGTAAACTTCCTATCACAAATATTAGTCCACTTGAAATAAAAATTAATGAACTACAACAGCATTTAATTTCCCTGTGGGATTAATAAAGTATTTTTGAATAAGATAAAACCACAAGTAACTTCATCAAGATATGAGCTTGTTTTAAGTCCATATTTCCTTAATATTGATGGAAAAGTACTCGCTCCATTGGTAGATTAAATTAATCTATAACAAGACATTTAGTCCCATATCATACGTGAAATAATCTGCCAGTGGAACAAGTACTTCATCAATATTAAGGAAATATTTACTCGTGAAGCTGAGGCTCCGCTTGCGCAAAATCTCTGCTGAAGTACGAGAGGAAGACAAACTCTGCAACAAAACCTCTTCTGCGCTGGAGTATCTCCTCCGATACAAACACTTCTCCTTCATCCTGGAGGCCCTGAAGAACCTCGGTAAGACCTGGACTGGATTGTTTTCGCTCGCTGCTGTCGGCTGAGTGGTGATGGAAACGTTTTTTATGCAGAGGCCGCCACCAGGCTGTCGCCAGAGTGCTGCGAGCGGCTGGTGGGAAGCGACGCCACCGGTGTCATCTTCACGCTGATACGCAGCTGCAACCGGAGCGGACCCTGCATGGAGGTCATCACCTTCTCCGTCCAGATCCTCCTCAACCTCTCCAAGGTACAACTGACGTCTCCGGTTCATAACATCGATGCTTTTCTGACTGAATATCTTTCATTTTTATACAAATCTCATCCTGTTTACAAAAGCTGATTGAAATTTACCAACTTAATCTTTCAGGTTTTTTTCCCTTAATTTTATTGGTTTTACAAAAACAGGCTCTAGTTGTACTTTTCATAAAGCCCTCCTGTATTGAATCCTTTTTTTGAACTGCGCCCTCTGGTGGAAGATGTTGGTAGTACATGTGGCAAATGCAAATTAAAGACCAACAAGGCTAAAATAAAGTATTTTTGGTGCTTAAAAAATCTCTAATAGTCATACATTAAGTAATAATTAAAGTACTATAAGCTGTTATTAGTGTATCTATCTAGCTGTTTCAGGCCTTAAAAGGACGATAAATTGTCCCATAAGTTTTTGCAATAAACGATAATATTGTTGTTGTTTTGAGGCTATTTAAGGAATATAATCACAATATATCAGCACCAACATCAGTATCGGTCGTTACTAGTAATTTTTTTAACATGTCTGCATTGGGCTGATAAATACAACGATCATAAACAGACATCTTGTTTCTGTCTGTTTATGATCGTTTGTTTTTTCAAAGGTGTCAAAAAAAGTAGAGAAATATATTATATAATATCAGCAAGAACAGTAATATTAATATCGGATGGACCAAATTTTCATATTGGTGCATCCCTAAATATAATGGTCTCAGAGATCAATAAACTTTAAATTCCGATGAACTGGAAGACATTTTAAGATATCCAAAATGAATAAACAAAACGGAAACAACAAATAATATGAATTATGAAGTCTGTGTAAACAAAAATGCCCTTCAAAAAAAGATTTGGTTGAGACCAAAGCAGCAGACTGAAGACTTTTGTCATCCTGTTTTTGGTAGAAAGAAGAAAAAAATGTAAATTATTGAGCTTGTTTTAATTTGTCATGTGATTAATTAATTTATTTCATCAGAGATCAATCAGAGAAGATGGTTCAAATCTAACTATTAACACTCAAATGTGTATTTCCCCTCAGTACCACCTGACCATAGAGGCGGTGTATTCGGTGGAAAACTCCCTGGAAACGCTGCTGGATTTACTGCAGAAATACCGGGAGAAAGCCGGGGACAAGGTGGCCGAAAAGGGCGGCAGCATCTTCACCAAAGCCTGCTTCCTTCTCGCTCTGCTGCTGCAGGACGAGCGCCGCGCTCAGGTCTGAAGCAGACAAAAAAATCTTTCCCACTAATCCTTACGAAAACATTTAAATTTAATCTATTTCCCCTCAGGAGGTGGTGAAGCTGCCTAAAGTTTTGGACCGGATACGCAGCATCTACCGGCTCACCGCGCGGAAACACAAAATGGACGAAGAGCGCAGCATCACCAGGCAGAGAATCAACGCCTCGATCAACGGGAGCTTCTTTGTTCCGCCAACGCCGCGCAAATCCAAACCGCCACCAAAGTAGGCAGCATCTGATCTGTACAAACCCAAACAGGACTTTTGGTTCTGTGGAAACTAAAATGCTGTTTTCTGTGGAGCTAAATTAGTGTCAGAAAGATTCACAAAGCGTACGGTAAAATCTGCATGTGTGCAATAAGACGTAATAAGTGTAAAAGAAGATTTGTAAATGTACGACATTATTCGCTGTTCTGTACAACACGATGCAAATCTTACTGTGAATGTTGGGACTAATTTAGCTCCATATTTTTGTGTCGTTCAGGTTTGCACCAGATTGGGTTCTGAGGAAGGACAAACTGAAAGACGTCGTCGATCCCCTCAGGGCGATCCAGATGGTGGCGGAAACGCTCGCCATCGTTTTATAAACAGAAAACCTTCAAGAGTCTTTTTGTTTTCACAGAAAACCTCAGATTTTTAATATTTTTTGTTTTGTTTTTCAATCAAATGATTTGTTTGTAAATCCTGAATTTGATGTTTTTTGATAATAAAATTGATCTTGTTTATGTTTTTCCCTTTTCAATTCTTTCTTCCTGTTTCGGGAAACTAAAAAAATGCCTAAAAACTCATCTTTTCAAATCTTCTTACTCTGCACTGTCTAACTTTCTGATGGTTTATCTTGTTTGTACGGGTTCTTTGTTAATAAATGCGTTTAAATAAAATGTATTAATACTGAGTCATCTACATAAGGTTGTACAGCTAAAACCATCATCTTCACATTTTAGTTATTATTTAGCATATCTTTAGGCAGATGAGTGTTTTTACAGAAGAAAACTAAAAACTTAGTTTTGGGTTTGTTTCTAAGTGTTGTCATGATTAAACACCCTGTCAGTTCTGAGGCTCTGCTGAAAAGTAAATATGAATCTGAAAAGTACACTGTTATCCTTTGCTGTATTTTCTACAGTTAAATACCACAAAATGCCCAGTAAAACTACCATAAGACATCTTTACAAGTAGTTACTGTAATTTGCATTGCATTATGGGTATAGTACATAGTATTACAGTAACTTACTGTATGTTTTGAATTTGCAGTAATTTACTGTTTACACATTACAGTAGTGGTACTGTACTTATAATATACAGTAAGAATTATATTTGATTCCCAACGGTCATCATACACTGCTAGCCTTTGCTGTATTTATTTCAGTTAAATACCACAAAATGCCCAGTAAAACTACCATAAATAGGGTGACCATATTTTCAGTTGGGAAAACAAATCATTTGTTTTCCCAACTGAAAACAAATGATTTGTTTTCATTTGTTTTTGTTTTCGGGGGGGGGCTGAGAGCGGGGAAACTCTTTTGTAAATAGTAGGTAAACATACATTTGCGCTTTCGTATGTTGTTGGCTACTGACAGCCACGCCATCTATCTTCTGATTAAGAACAGGGCTGCCCGCACTGACTCGGCTCAGGGATTACGTCACACGCAGCGCCGTGCGCAGTGCCCTAGTGCCTGTAAATATAATGGTCCAATGAAGGTAATTTAAAAAACAGGACATTTCCTCACTTTCTAAAAAAAACCCGGGACGCCCGGGACAGGACGTGAAATACGGACATGTCCCGGGAAATACGGACGTTTGGTCACCCTATAAGACATCTTTACAAGTAGTTACTGTAATTTGCATTGCATTATGGGTAAAGTACATAGTATTACAGTAACTTACTGTATGTTTTGAAGTTGCAGTAATTTACTGTTTACACATTACAGTAGTGGTTCTGTACTTATAATATACAGTAAGAATTATATTTGATTTCCAACGGTCATCATAGCTGCTTCATCGTGGTTCCCTGTTTCTGTATTTTTACTCCTTTAGTGGTTAACATGTTTTTAAGGCAGAAAGAGAGCATGTACTTTTGTTTTTTTCACATCCTAGCTAACATTAACATGCAGTTTATCTAGCTACGTCATCAAGCGTGGCTTCGCTTCCAACTGTTTTCTGATGACGTTTGTTTTAAACTCCGAAGCTTTTTCCCTCCAAGTGCAGCTCTGTCTCCGTGCTGTGGGCTCACACTGCTTCAGCTCTTCAAGACAGGTAAAAAAACACTTCTTAGAAAACTGTTTGAAGCCAAAACCTAGTCTGGAAATGTACATTTTAGATGGAGTTAACGTAGCTTATAGCATCATGCTATAATGCTATAACTTAGCATTATAGCATGAGCTGGTTTGTGCTGGTTAGCCTGGTAAAATAACGTTACCTTTACGTTACTAACTCTGGTGTTTTACATAACTGGCATATTGCAACCTTATAAGTTACGTGTCTGTAAATGAGGTGAAAGATAGGAAAATATGATGTTGTTATTTTTTGAGCTGGTTCGGAGTTAACGTTAGCTAAGGTGCTAATTTTACCGTTGAAGGTTTTAGCTTGACTTTTACCGCTTAATCTTCCTCGGGCGGCTTTGGGTTGAGATGAGCTCAGTGCTGAGTGTCTGTTAGCATTGTTGTTACATCCTTTGTGGAACAATATAACCTTAACTGATAATTGATCCCCCCCCCCGTCCCCTTTTCTTTATTTTACATGTAATGACTGTTCATTTGTTTAAACCATGATCTTGCAAATGTTAAAAGTGCAGATTAGCTACGTAGGTCAGCAAGGATGAATTTCTAACATTGTTCTTTTTCTTCCTTTTCTTCAGATGACCTTTTTTTTAACTCCCAAGCTTTTTCCCTCCAAGTGGCTGTGCAGTTCTGTCCTGCTGACTGCTAACATAGCTTCATCTCTTCAAAAGACAAGACAACAGGTAAAAAGACAGCTCTTCAAACATATTTGAAGCCACAAAATAGTCTGGAAATGTAGAGGAGCAGCTAACCTAATCTATAACTTTGAGCTTGCTACAGCTGGTTAGCCTGCTAAAGTACCATTACATCTCCAACATAGTGTATAAGAGTCTGTAAATGAGGACAAAGGTGAAAAACATTAAAGTGGTTTCTGTTATTTTTTGAGTTGGTTCAGCCACAGTGGCAGGTGGACAAAAAAGTTAATTTCCAACCCTGGTTACATATAAGGGCTGTTCACATGTTTAAACCATGCTCCTGTAAATTTAAAGTTAAGTCAGTACTAACAGGTGCAACTATGTACAGGTGTAAATTCTGCAGCATTTGTACTTCAGAATTTACAGAATTTTGTAGTCATGTGAAGAAACATCAACACACAGCTAATTATCGGTTTGCATGTGGAATAGAGCAATGTCCTGCTTCCTTCAGAACATTTTCTGCATTCAGGTCCCACATGCACAGGAGTCACCGCCATTGCAGAAGTCAGACTGAACACTTGTGGAATGTAATGCTATAAAAAATGCATTTAGCCCCACAAACTGTCATTCACATCCGCTGTTTCAGAGTGGTAGCAGGATGTAGGGGTAAAGTCTAGTCTAGTCTCCGGGATGAGGTTCTCAAAAACCTGTTGTAATCTGGGGGAACTGGCCCTTTAAATATAAATTACTACCAGTAATTCATATTTAAGAGAGTTTTCCTTTTATGTTTTAAAGGTATCTTCCACCAAGATGTCTGTTTGAAATGGAAATGACCTTACCCACTACACCAAGGGTAATCATGCTTGGTAAGAGGAATATTTTCTATCACTATAATTTTTTCGTAGCAATGTATGTAATTGTTATGGTAGTCTGTACTTTTACTCACTAGCGTTAGCCTGACAAGGGTTTGTCTATTTTAGGAAATAGCTTGATGTCTGCAACCCGGTGGATGGTCAGTATGGAGGAGAAGGTATTTTTCCAGCCTGAGCAACTACATGACTTTGCCAGCGTCCTTGCTGTCTTTCTTGGGTCATATTCTGTCTTCAATCTGGAGTATCAGGAGTCAGCATCCACCACGCTGGAGATGATACAATGGCAAGTACTCTACACCAAGCCATTTATGAATTAAATTTAATGACAGTTTGACTGATGATGAAGAACCATAGCTGATTGCTGTATTGTACGTCTTCATTAAAAAATACAATTAATATATTTTATTTCTGTTAAAAGATTCTTTGTGAGGATCAATCCAGATGTTGGTACCAAATGCACAGCCAAAGTCGGTACAAGCCGCAAGACGGGAAGTCTTGTCAAGAGGAAAGTAGTCAGTGTCAACTGACCACCTTCTTCCAACAACTTGCTGAATTTGAATGGAGGACTTCCAACTAGGTAAGTATTTTACCAAATGTAAATGTTTACTATTTTATTGTCTTTCCTCCTATCTTGCATGCTCTGACTTTACTTTAGCCTTTTTAATCTGATTTTAATGATTATTTATAAATGGCATGTGATTCCTACACAATAGCCCTTTAGAGTAGCCTGCATCTTTTCTGTGTCCGTGGTAAAAAGTGGATGTCGCTGCATCTCTTAATAAATCACAGAAATGTATAAGTGTGTAGTCGTTTAAGTGTGGTGTATTTTTATACTATGCAGTTTTCAGTTTATTAGGCACACCTTTGCAGTAATCCGTCAGCACCAACAAAATGACTAAAAAGATTGTTGTACTTCATCGTCCCCTTGGGGACATTTGTAGTACGCAATCTTTTGAATTACTGAAGACTGACTGCTTTTGCCATAAACAATCCAAAAACCTGAAGTGAAGCCAGTCCTGCTCATTCTTTATGCAGCTTCTATTATCACTTCAATCCAATTGATTTTTTTTTAAAACAAATTATCAACTTAATGCTGCTTTATGACAAAGATTTTATGCATTTGAACATTGTCACTTCAGCTTAATTTGTCAACTTCCTGTCGATTTGAAAATGTAGATAACTTCCTGACCATCTCATGACCTCCCACATTGTCTGTCTTATTCTTTACAGTTCAGCTTCCACAAGATGGATCCCACTGCTTTTGTTTGACGAATGGAATAAAAGTTCTTCTGATGTAGGAAATGTGTTCTATGGTTTTGTTGTTTTACAGCACATTATATTGTATTGTGACGTTGTTTTTTATGACATTGCGAATATGTAAATGGATTTTATTTCTACAAATCTGCTGAAAATAAATACCTGTTATTCACAGTACTTGGACTAAAATTTCTTTTATGAAATTTTTCGGTTTATGGTAAAATATTCTTATCTTAAAGAAATGTAAACTTTAATTTACAGTAAAACTCTGACATTATGTTGTGAAACAAGTTTACAGTAGACCAGCTTTACTATAAAATACAATTACTGTATTATACTAGAAACTACATTTACAGTAATGCAGTTATAACTGTAAAGCACACTCACAGTAAAAATTAACTGTGAAATATCATAACAGTAAAGGTACTGTAGAATGGTAATTACAGTAACTTGCTGGCAACAGTGTTGCCAGTAAGTTACTGTACAATTACAATAAAAGGTCTAACAGTGTAGTTCTGAACTTTTTCAAATTATTTTTTCGTTTGCAGATTTAGAAACTTTTCCCCCAAAACTTTCAGTTTCAAATTATTTTAGTTTGAAGATTTTTTTCATTGTAGAAACTTTTTTCAGTTTTAAATCATTTTTTTAGTTTGTTAGCAGATTCCCTTTTGGCACAGCGATAAATGTCACATCTGTGTTAGAAGGACACACATTTTATTTGACAAAGGTGGGTTAAGTTAGACATTTCACGTGATGCGACACGCAATAAACCAACAAGAAAACAAACAATGAGAAAAACATGTCAACAGTTTCAAGATTTTTTTTTAAACTCTTTTTCAGTCTCAAACTTTCTTTTTTCCATTTCAAGTATTTGTTTTACGTCTCTTTCAGTCTTTTTTCTTAAATAGCTGCTTTACAGTTCTTTTTTTTCACAATATCAAATTTTTTTTGCAAAACTTTTTGACCCCAATTTTGCTCCATACCACTGCTGATCTACTTAACAGTCTAGTTTGCTTTAAGTACTAGAACTAGCCAGAAGTGCAGAGTACCCAAATATTGTACTCAAGTGTAGTACTACTTCATATTTTTACTCAGGTAAAATTAAAAACTAGTCATCCAAGAAATGACTCAAGTAAGAGTAAAAAAGTATTTGGTAAAACTTCCCCACACTGGCTAGCTGTTTAGTTCTTGTTAAATCTGATTTTGTTTTTCTCTGTATTTTTATTTTTTGCTGAATCAATGGTTATAGTGGAAGTGGATATATATTGTGATTGCACTAATGTTTGATTTACCGTAACAGCATCAGGCTGTTTTTTACGTGTTTATTGAATCGAGGAAAAGTTCCCCTCCACTATATGTTACACCTTGCTGTTGTTAAAAGATAAACTGTGTCACAAAAATACCACATCACTGACTTTACCTCGGGGAAAATAATAAAACAGCTGCGTATTCATTTGGGAATGAAGGGAGTTTTCAGAACGCTGGTTTGTAATTTATTAATAAAGTTTGACTGAAATATCTGACTATTTTGTCGACATTCCCTTTAGCGCAGCGCCATCTAGTGGATGCATAACGTAACTCCAGCCTCTACTGTAGCGTCTATTCTATGCGCCTTATAATGCGGTGAGCCTTATATATGAAAAAAGGTTTTAAATAGGCCATTCATTGAAGGTGCGCCTTATAGTGCGGAAAATACGGTAAAATGTTTTCAAACTTTGCAACACCACACTTTGGAGATAAAAAATTAACTAAAACATTTAATGTATCTTTTAAGAAGACTCAGTGATCTTGCTGTTACCCAACCAGAACTTGTGTACAAGACAATATTGAGAGTTTTAACTTTTCATCTCCTCGTCTGGTTTGGTCACATGAGCTGCAGACTAACAGATAAACTTTTAAGAAACTTCCAGTGGCGGGTAAAGTAGCAGGTAAATAGACCTGAGTGAAGTTGGCCCCCACCTTCTTCAAATCAGGCAAATTTGGTGTCCAAACGTTTGTGCAGCAAAATTTTGTTTGTGGATTTTTGTTTGATTTTGTTTGTAATGGAAATAATTTCTGATTAAGTTTTCTGTTTTCATGCTTCATGGATTGTTCTTCTTTTTTCCCTTTTCTACAGGTTTTCATGTTAAATTGCACTTTTTTGTTAAGTTTGTTAAACTACCTTGAATCTGTATTTCTAAATAAAGACTAACAGAAAGATCACACAGTAACTTTTATTTTTTATAAAACCTGTTTTGTTCTTATAACAAACAAACCAGATAAAACAAGTTTGGGTTTCTTTATGGTTCGGAGAATTAAATTATGATTACAATTATCATCTAATATTATGTACAGATTAAACTCTAATCTTAATTTAACATCCTGGAACCTGAAGAATCCAAACCTGTTAAATCAACTTTTTAAAGTTTGGTATAAAAAGAAAAACAGGATTTATCAAAGAAAAAAGGTGAATGGACTGAACTTGTGTAGAGCCTTGCTGGTCACGTTGACCACTCAAAGCGCTTCACACTACAGTCACATTCACACCCACATGCAGGTCAGAGGGCAACTTGCCGCTAAGTGCCCCGCCCTGGGTCAGCTCAACATGTGGCTGAGGAAGCTGGAATCGAACTTACAACCTTCTGGTCACAAGACGACCACTCTACCCACTGAGCCACAGCCGCACTAAAAAAGCCACTGCATGATCCTTTTGCTAATCTTCTTTAAAATACAGATTTAAACAGTTTAAAAGCTACAATTCAGTGCAATTTAATATAAAAAGTGAGTAGAAACTAAAGGACAAACCATAAAAGCACAAGTACAGTGGAAATAAACAGAAATCATTACTATTAAATGAAGACATTTTAACTCTTAAATCAATACGTTGCTATAAAAATTGAGCCCAGTGTTGCTGCGGCGCTAAAGCAGCGAAGGGAACAGGGCTAACGTTCGGCTAATTCAATTAATTATAAAGTTTAACAATAAAGCTGCACATGTGTTTGGGGTTTCTTCAAATCTTTGGGGGCAATTTGCAGTGACCAACTGACCTGACCTACATGTTTTAGGAGATGTGGGGGGAACCGGAGCACCCGGAGAAAACCCACGCAAACACGGGGAGACCATGCAAACTCCACACAGATGGTGTCTGTGAAGACGCAAGCGCTAACCGCTGCAACCACCGTGCTGCCCACGTTTTTTCCAATTGAGTTGGGAAGGGATCTATTTTCTAGTTGTCAATGGGGGATAAAACTTTAACGTTTTAAATTTGACGGAGCGTGGCCTGGCGCCCCGTACACAGAGGCTACAACCTCCATGAGTTTGAGTCCTCTTTCCTCTCTTGCTCGTCTTTCTCCTTCTCTGAATATCATCATAATCCAGAACATTAGACATGTTCTGGATTGTCTTCACTGTTTTATTTTTCTTTTGGCTTCTGCCATCTCAGAGTCTTCCGTAATTTTTTCCAAAAAGACATTTTAGACTTTTTCTTCTTACCGTCCTGCATGATTTTAACATCCGGATTGTCCAAATCCTCCAGGACGGTTTTCTCCAGTGATCTTAGTCTCTTCTGAGGATTCTGGGTCTGTGGAACAACCTGATAACGGTTCTCCTAAGATTTTCTCCTCTGGAGAAACCTTTTCACTTACGACATCAACTGGGTCCACTTGGTCCTGTAAGTCTTCCTCCTTCTCTTGGGAAACTGTGATGTCTTTTTTTTGGAAACCGTCTTCCTCAGCTCTCAGCAGCAGTAGATCCTCTTTCGCTCTTTGTAAATCATTTTTCAAGCAACTTATTTCCAGCTGGTATTTCTCTGCGTCATGTTTAAATGCAGTGACTTCATTTTCATACTGACATTTGAGCTGCAGGTACAAACCGTTTACCTTCTCCAGGTCTGCCTGGGCACTGCTTTCTCTGTCTTGCAGGATTTTAATCTCTGTTGTTGCGTTATTTTGGAGGACGGCATATTCAGATCTCAGGTGGTCCAGACTCGCCTTGGCCTTCTCTACTGTCTCCAGATGTGTTTTTCTCTCCTCCTTTACCTGCTGCTGAAGTTTTTCAAGTTGTTGCAGCGCAGATCGGTTAATATCCCAAATAAGCTTTTCTGCCTTTTGTCTCTGTAAAAGAGCCATTTGGTCCTGCCTTATTTTCTGCTGGTAAGTCTCCACCTGCTGCTGTAACTCCAGTATGTCGTTTCTATATCTACATTTAAGCTCCTCATGTGAAACATGAACCCGATCCAGTTCATGGAACATCTGTCTGTCCCTGTTTCTTAGAATTATGATCTTTCTTGCCATTCTCTGGAAGAGCTCTTCCTTCTCAGCTCTCAGATTGTTGACTAGGTTCAGATGCTCTCTCTCTCTCTCTATATTGGCGTCTTTCTCACGTCTCGCCTCCTGCCGATATCTCTCCACGTCTTGCTTAAGTCCAGAAACGTCACTATTATATTTACAGCTGAGTTCACTATATGAATTTTTGAGCTGAGCCAATTCTTCCTGCAGACGTTTCTCATTGTCTTGCAGGGACGCGATCTTATGGGACATTTCCAGACTGGAGTCCAGTCTTTGGGTTTCCCCGTGTAAAATATCCAAGTGTGCAGGAGCGAAGCTGCCTTGGGGGTTTTGCCAGACTCCCGTTCTTGCCTGGAGTCCCATCATCCTGTTGCGGTATTTCTCAAATTGGTGAAACATTTCTACCTCAAATCCTTTAGCCAAAATCTGTCGCCGTAAATTACTTGAACCGTCGTTTGGAAAGAGCTTTGCGCACGTCTGAGCTAGTCAGTGATATTGCAAGCAATGAAAAATATGCAGAATTGTGTCACATACAATTCTGCAGTTGATGACATCACAGACTGCATCGCCAGTGACATCACAGAATCTTCCTTTGCTGGCGGGTGACATCATTCCACCACCAAATATCTCACTCTTCATTCTTGTTTACATTCAAAATAGTCCATGATTCAGTCGTTTTTATCCAAACTCATTTCTGTTTTGGGCCAGATCAAAAACCTGAATGTTCATAAAGGGCCTGTTGCACCAGAACATATTGATAAAAACCAATTAAACTGTTAAAATATCAATAAATAGGTGTTTCAGCATCAATGCGTTTTTCTTACAATAACGTAATATTGAACATCTTTTCACACTAATCAGTTCATCCAGGATTGTTTTTGTGCTTTTCTGCAATCAACACAGATTTTGTGGCGCTAAGTTAGAAATATCTGTAAGGAATTTTTTACAATATTTGCGCTAAAATATGATGTTAAATGTGACCTTTTATTAATCTCTCTATCGGTCATGGACTATAACTTGACATCAGGTCAGGCTGAGACAGCAGGCACTTGAACCCAAATGTTTATGGACAATTTTGAGAAAAAATGTTAATAAACTCAGAAAACATGTTGATAAACTCAGAAAAATGTTGATAAACTCAGAAAACATGTTGATAAACTCAGAAAACATGTTGATAAACTCAGAAAAATGTTGATAAACTCAGAAAACATGTTGATAAACTCAGAAAAATGTTGATAAACTCAGAAAAATGTTGATAAACTCAGAAAACATGTTGATAAACTCAGGAAACATGAGGGGATCTGTTGATTGTTGTGTGAATTTTGCGGTTATTTGTAAAAACTGGAGGGGCCCATTGCTATGATTTGGAGTCTAGAGGGCCACATAAAAAGCTATGGCGGGCCAGATTTGGCCCTCGGGCCTTGAGTTTGACACACGGGCCATATATGATAATCTATAGAACTTTTTTCAATATCTAAACATTTGGAAGTTAATTTTGCTTGTTTAGTCAAACATTTATTTTCTTCTGTATTGTGGAAAAAGAGAGTGGGAAAGAAAATTTATAATAAATCGATGTAAACAATATGAAAAGTAAAATATAAAAACTAAAACTATTGATTTATAAATCTTGTTGAAAGTTGGTTAGGATTGATTAAGCCTCGTTGTTAATATCAGGCTTAAAACTCAAAAATTGTAAATGAGTGAAAGTTGTAATGTACTAGTATTGTGGTTTGTTTATTGTTGTCATAGCAACTGCCTGCCAAGATGGCTGTCAGTTAAAACAAAGAATGTTGTAATCTATATTTTCAGTATGTTTTTGTTAGCTTTTTAAAGGCACAATGTACTTCTTATTATAAATAGTTTCTAGTGAGAAAATAAATGTGTGTATTTTTTATCCGGTTTCTACTGTAGAAAACTTTTTCCACATTTTAATCTTCTAATCAAAATTAAATTACACGTTATCACAGAACTGTTCAGTTTAAATATCAATAACTTTCAAGGACTAGAAGCAAAGTTTAGTGCTTTAATTACTGATTAAACACAAAATTAAAGCACCACTTTCACATTTTTATTGTGAAAACCTCATATCCACAGATGTCAACCAAGCAAGAATTTTGCAGTATTAACTTATGTTTTGCGGCGGTCTTTGACCAAGCTCAGGAACTTCTCGGCACTGATCTCATCATCAATCACAGTGTAATCGATACCCTGGTTTGGTAGCAGGATAAACATGGAGACGCCTTCCTGTTATGGCAGCTGTCTGTTTTTCATTCTTCTGATTTTCAGAGATAAAACACAGTTTCTCCTTGAAGGATTCAGATTGTCCTATTGACTATCTACTCTTATTTGTAGTTATAATCCTTCAGTAAATGTGACAAGATGAAAATAAACCAACAGTTATTGTGACAACAGTTACAGAGTCTCATAACATCTCTGCCTTCCAGCCAGAAACAAGCGATCTCCATTTACACTGGATTTATATTCCACCCTGGGGCTATTGCTGAAATCTTTAAATATTTGATTCCTGTTCTAAAAATGCTTATCAGTGTCGATTTTTAAAGGTCAAACACCAGATGTACCTTAATATGCATTACAGTGGAAATGGTGTTAGCATAACCGCAGAAGCTAACATCTACAGTCTTACTTATCTCAGCTCTGGTTGGCTCAACCAATCAGCGACAAGGAAAATGAAAGGCGCTCCTGGATTGGCTAAAAGTATGTCAACTGTCATTACTTTTAGCCAAACTAGCCAAAGACTTCCCAGGCTGCATTTTATTTAGAAAATCTTAGACGTGAATTCTGAAATCTGCAAATATTGAACTGCAAACGGGGGCGTCCACTGTACTTGGTTTTATTATACAACCGTACATCTTTGAAAAGCATTAGTGGAGCCTCCTGCACAACTAACAAGGATGCAGCAAGTGTTTTCTGAATAGTATGCCAACAACAAAACATTTGTCTTTTCCAGCAGCCATTGTACAGCACACACAACAGTAAAACCAGCTGACCAAATGTGCTGGAGCTCAGCTTGGGTTCCTGGGTAAAAGGTGGACCTCTGCTGGGATTGCTGGGTAACAAGCTGGGGTTGCTAGGTGACAGGCAACTCCATCACCTAGCTGCTGATTAGTGATGTTACAGTCCAGATGTTTTTGAAACTAAAAATTGTACTCAATTAAAAGTAAAAAGTAGCTGTCCAAGACATTACTAAAGTAATAGTAACATTTTATTTGGTAAAAGTCTACTCAAGTACTGAGTAACTAATCAAATTATCAATAATTTCATATTTAAAAATTACATAATCAGACGAACCAAAATATAAAGTTATGTGGAAATTTTGGTATTTTAATTGGATTATTCTTCAACTTCACATTTAGAAAATATAAATAAAGGGATATGTTTGAGCTACACTGCAAAAACAAAAAAATCTTACCAAGTATTTTTGGTAAACTTCCTATCACAAATATTAGTCCACTTGAAATAAAAATTAATGAACTACAACAGCATTTAATTTCCCTGTGGGATTAATAAAGTATTTTTGAATAAGATAAAACCACAAGTAACTTCATCAAGATATGAGCTTGTTTTAAGTCCATATTTCCTTAATATTGATGGAAAAGTACTCGCTCCATTGGCAGATTAAGTTAATCTATAACAAGACATTTAGTCCCATATCATACGTGAAATAATCTGCCAGTGGAACAAGTACTTCATCAATATTAAGGAAATATTTACTCGTGAAGCTGAGGCTCCGCTTGCGCAAAATCTCTGCTGAAGTACGAGAGGAAGACAAACTCTGCAACAAAACCTCTTCTGCGCTGGAGTATCTCCTCCGATACAAACACTTCTCCTTCATCCTGGAGGCCCTGAAGAACCTCGGTAAGACCACTGGATTGTTTTCGCTCGCTGCTGTCGGCTGAGTGGTGATGGAAACGTTTTTTATGCAGAGGCCGCCACCAGGCTGTCGCCAGAGTGCTGCGAGCGGCTGGTGGGAAGCGACGCCACCGGTGTCATCTTCACGCTGATACGCAGCTGCAACCGGAGCGGACCCTGCATGGAGGTCATCACCTTCTCCGTCCAGATCCTCCTCAACCTCTCCAAGGTACAACTGACGTCTCCGGTTCATAACATCGATGCTTTTCTGACTATGAATATCTTTCATTTTTATACAAATCTCAACCTGTTTACAAAAGCTGATTGAAATTTACCAACTTAATCTTTCAGGTTTTTTTCCCTTAATTTTATTGGTTTTACAAAAACAGGCTCTAGTTGTACTTTTCATAAAGCCCTCCTGTATTGAATCCTTTTTTTGAACTGCGCCCTCTGGTGGAAGATGTTGGTAGTACATGTGGCAAATGCAAATTAAAGACCAACAAGGCTAAAATAAAGTATTTTTGGTGCTTAAAAAATCTCTAATAGTCATACATTAAGTAATAATTAAAGTACTATAAGCTGTTATTAGTGTATCTATCTAACTGTTTCAGGCCTTAAAAGGACGATAAATTGTCCCAGAAGTTTTTGCAATAAACGATAATATTGTTGTTGTTTTGAGACTGTTTAAGGAATATAATCACAATATATCAGCACCAACATCAGTATCGGTCGTTACTAGTAATTTTTTTAACATGTCTGCATTGGGCTGATAAATACAACGATCATAAACAGACATCTTGTTTCTGTCTGTTTATGATCGTTTGTTTTTTCAAAGGTGTCAAAAAAAGTAGAGAAATATATTATATAATATCAGCAAGAACAGTAATATTAATATCTGATGGACCAAATTTTCATATTGGTGCATCCTTAAATATAATGGTCTCAGAGATCAATAAACTTTAAATTCTGATGAACTGGAAGACATTTTAAGATATCCAAAATGAATAAACAAAACGGAAACAACAAATAATATGAATTATGAAGTCTGTGTAAACAAAAATGCCCTTCAAAAAAAGATTTGGTTGAGACCAAAGCAGCAGACTGAAGACTTTTGTCATCCTGTTTTTGGTAGAAAGAAGAAAAAAATATAAATTATTGAGCTTGTTTTAATTTGTCATGTGATTAATTAATTTATTTCATCAGAGATCAATCAGAGAAGATGGTTCAAATCTAATTATTAACACTCAAATGTGTATTTCCCCTCAGTACCACCTGACCATAGAGGCGGTGTATTCGGTGGAAAACTCCCTGGAAACGCTGCTGGATTTACTGCAGAAATACCGGGAGAAAGCCGGGGACAAGGTGGCCGAAAAGGGCGGCAGCATCTTCACCAAAGCCTGCTTCCTTCTCGCTCTGCTGCTGCAGGACGAGCGCCGCGCTCAGGTCTGAAGCAGACAAAAAAATCTTTCCCACTAATCCTTACGAAAACATTTAAATTTAATCTATTTCCCCTCAGGAGGTGGTGAAGCTGCCTAAAGTTTTGGACCGGATACGCAGCATCTACCGGCTCACCGCGCGGAAACACAAAATGGACGAAGAGCGCAGCATCACCAGGCAGAGAATCAACGCCTCGATCAACGGGAGCTTCTTTGTTCCGCCAACGCCGCGCAAATCCAAACCGCCACCAAAGTAGGCAGCATCGGATCTGTACAAACCCAAACAGGACTTTTGGTTCTGTGGAAACTAAAATGCTGTTTTCTGTGGAGCTAAATTAGTGTCAGAAAGATTCACAAA
This sequence comes from Xiphophorus hellerii, assembly GCF_003331165.1. Lineage (NCBI taxonomy): Eukaryota > Metazoa > Chordata > Actinopteri > Cyprinodontiformes > Poeciliidae > Xiphophorus > Xiphophorus hellerii. Next base: position 29,905,499 of record NC_045680.1, read on the forward strand.
GCGTACGTAAAATCTGCATGTGTGCAATAAGACGTAATAAGTGTAAAAGAAGATTTGTAAATGTACGACATTATTCGCTGTTCTGTACAACACGATGCAAATCTTACTGTGAATGTTGGGACTAATTTAGCTCCATATTTTTGTGTCGTTCAGGTTTGCACCAGATTGGGTTCTGAGGAAGGACAAACTGAAAGACGTCGTCGATCCCCTCAGGGCGATCCAGATGGTGGCGGAAACGCTCGCCATCGTTTTATAAACAGAAAACCTTCAAGAGTCTTTTTGTTTTCACAGAAAACCTCAGATTTTTAATATTTTTTGTTTTGTTTTTCAATCAAATGATTTGTTGTAAATACTGAATTTGATCTTTTTTGATAATAAAATTGATCTTGTTTATGTTTTTCCCTTTTCAATTTTTTCTTCCTGTTTCGGGAAACTAAAAAAATGCCTAAAAACTCATCTTTTCAAATCTTCTTACTCTGCACTGTCTAACTTTCTGATGGTTTATCTTGTTTGTACGGGTTCTTTGTTAATAAATGCGTTTAAATAAAATGTATTAATACTGAGTCATCTACATAAGGTTGTACAGCTAAAACCATCATCTTCACATTTTAGTTATTATTTAGCATATCTTTAGGCAGATGAGTGTTTTTACAGAAGAAAACTAAAACCTTAGTTTTGGGTTTGTTTCTAAGTGTTGTCATGATTAAACACCCTGTCAGTTCTGAGGCTCTGCTGAAAAGTAAATATGAATCTGAAAAGTAGTTCTGAACTTTTTCAAATTATTTTTTCGTTTGCAGATTTAGAAACTTTTTCCCCAAAACTTTCAGTTTCAAATTATTTTAGTTTGAAGATTTTTTTTCATTGTAGAAACTTTTTTCAGTTTTAAATCTTTTTTTTTTAGTTTGTTAGCAGATTCACTTTTGGCACAGCGATAAATGTCACATCTGTGTTAGAAGGACACACACATTTTAATTGACAAAGGTGTGTTAAGTTAGACATTTCACGTGATGCGACACGCAATAAACCAACAGGAAAACAAACAAATGAGAAAACATGTCAACAGTTTCAAGATTTTTTTAAAAAAAATCTTTTTTCAGTCTCAAACTTTCTTTTTTCCATTTCAAGTATTTGTTTTATGTCTCTTTCAGTCTTTTTTTCTTAAATAGCTGCTTTACAGTTCTTTTTTTTCACAATATCAAATTTTTTTTTTGCAAAACTTTTTGACCCCAACTTTGCTCCATACCACTGCTGATCTACTTAACAGTCTAGTTTGCTTTAAGTACTAGAACTAGCCAGAAGTGCAGAGTACCCAAATATTGTACTCAAGTGTTGTACTACTTCATATTTTTACTCAGGTAAAATTAAAAACTAGTCATCCAAGAAATGACTCAAGTAAGAGTAAAAAAGTATTTGGTAAAACTTCCCCACACTGGCTAGTTTTTTAGTTCTTGTTAAATCTGATTTTGTTTTTCTCTGTATTTTTATTTTTTGCTGAAATAGATTTTTGATCAAATCAGTTTCTTTGTTTTCTTTGCTACATTTGATTTATTTATTTTTCTGAAATCAGTTTTTTTTCTTCTTTTTTTATGTTCATTCCTGTTTCTGATTAAATTTGACCAAATCATATTTTGTGTCAACAGTTTGCAACTTGCACTAGCTGGTTAGCCGGTCAGCTGCCTACATACCTTTCTAGGCAGCTACTAAGTAAAAGTAGAACTACTTCAACATATTTTTATTCAAGTAAAAGTAAAAAGTATCCGTCCAAGAAATTACTAAAGTAAAAGTAAAAAGTATTTGGTAAAAAAGTTACTAAATACTGAGTAACAGGTACAAAACGCTGGAATGAAACGGCTTCATCGCCTCCTCCTGGTGTGGATCAGTTCTCCAGAACCTTAGTGACCTGATTATTCTATTCAGGTGGTGCAGCAGAGGCTCATCTAAAGGTTTCAGGGCAGCGGGCCTCCAGGGCCTCCAGGGCCTCCAGGGCTGGAGTTTGAGACCCCTGGTTTATAGGGACAACATGACTGGGACCTTTTTAACTGCTGAGTGAACCAGCAGCTGTTCATGTGACTCCTTATCAAATATCCATATCGAAACCAAGCAGGAGTTTTTCCTACAGACATCAGAAATGTTGATCAAGTTTAAACCAGAAAATCAGAAGAAAGAAAGTGGATCAGAATCTGGATTCAAAATGTTTCAGTCTTTTTGCTTCAGCTGCTTCTGGCCTCCATGTTTAACTAAAAATGTCCCAGAAAGTTTATGGTTAAAATTTACATCATGTATCATGAACTTGATGCCATTTATTTGTTTTTGAAACTAAAGTTAATCTGACCTGCTCTGTGTGACTGATATGGTTGTACTTTTAGAAATATCCTGGGTTCATTTGTAAAGTTTCCATGTGGCTTTCAGGATTCAAGACTTCAGTCCAAACACACGACTGTGAGGTAAACGGGTCTCCATATATTTCTCTCAGGGGTGTGTGTGTGTGTGTGATGGACTGATCTATCTCTGGCCCAATGAACGCAGCAGAAAGGGAGCAGGGCTAAATGAGCTTGCAAAGATAAAAGCATAGAGAAAATGAATGTTTATGTTAGGTACCAGGCTGGTGGGTTCTTTTCAGATCATCCACCAGAGGGCGCCTGATGACAGCTGGTTCTTGGAGGGCGTGCCGGCAGGTCCTAACCAGACGCACCTGTGGGGAATTGCCATCTCCTGGTGGAGTATATGAGCAGCTGACTGCCAGCACATCTTCGCCAGAGTGTTTGCCTGAACTGGTACACTGAGCCCTCAAGAGTTGTTTCGCTGAGTACACTTGTTGAAATTGGAGTTGTTTGGAGATCTAAAACTTCCTTTGTGATCCTTTTTCCAGGAAGCCTTCAGGAGAACTCGAGCCATCCCCTCTTTGGAAGGAATCCTCCAGAGGCGCCGTGAGAGTTCTAACTGGGAGCCCGAGCCTCACCATCATCTTCCCAGTTACTTACCGGTGCAGTCCTCAGTTGGCAGTCAGCTCCATTACTTCTCCGTGCGGTCTAAGCACAACCTGTCCACCCTCTGACTCTCTGCCCAGCTGTCGCCTTTGGACATACCCACCTCCTGGTGCCTGGCCTTCCTCCTCCTCCTCTGTTCGGACCCCGACTCCCACAAGTAAGAGCTTCAGAACCAGTTCAACTGAGTTGATTCGCTGATCCTGAACTCACCATATCTCTCTCCCTCAGTGAGTGGCTGAACCCGGAACCCTTTATTGAAGCCCAAGTCCAACTACCAGTTCTGAGTTTTTTGTGAATAAGAAAAATAAACCCTTTTGAACTTTTACACCAGTCTCTCTGTGAGTGTTTCTGCATGTGGGCAAAGAACGTTAAACCCAACATGACAGTTTATGTTTTAAAGCTTTCATAAAGGCTGATTGTCCAATCACAGCTCAGAATGAATGCAGACTCTTCAGCAGCTGCTGTCACACATGAATCAATGTTCAGATGACGATGGGCTCTGATGTTTGATTAGATGTCTGTTTGTAAAAGGTTTAACCTCGGATAAGAATATTTTCAAAACATTTCTCAAAGATTTCTAGATGTGGATCAGATTTTGTCAGAAGATGTTTGATTAAAATTTTTGCTATAAATCAAATTTAAGCAAGGTGTTGATGAACAATTATTTGGGATGGCTGGTCATTAATAGTCTAATTCAGAGATGAAAATAAAACCATTTTAAATATATTGCAACTGCAGAAATTATATTACATTTATAATTAACAAGGAAAAATCTAATATATTTTTATTTCTGTTTTAGGAAATAAATTAAAGCACATTCAGCTTTCTGGTTTTGAAGTCTTAAAAATATTTTTGCCTCGATTTTCTTTTGTTAACAAGCTGTAACAAAGAAAAGAACAGAATCAAGATGTTCACAACACAAACGGTTTGACAAAAAGACGCCCAGAAAAATGGTCCTTATTGATGATACTCAAGTGTTATTTTACAAAATTTAGATTTCTGTTCAGCAGAGAAATGCTTTGAATTGTTCTGGGTCTGTTATGTTCTGCTGGGATTTCACTTCTGTCCAGCAGGTGGCAGCAGCAGGCTGCATTTTACCGCCGGTGAAACAGGAAGCAGTTGCGTTGGTAGCTTCCGGTTAGCTCAGCTAGCTCGAGCTAGTCGCTGTGTCCAGGTAGACTAGAGACTGCTGGACCTCACCTGGAGACCCCGGGTCTGAGCGGTACCGGTCGGGTTCTGCTGGGGGAACGGAGCAGGAACAGTTTGCAGCTCAGGGTCTTTATTTCTGGAGTTTATGAGCAAAACTGATAAACCAGTCAGGAAAACATTCCCGCCTTATGGAAGCTTTAAAACAACATTTTCAAAATTAAAAACAGAACAGAACATAATGTTATCCCTGTAAAGAAAATAATTATTGTTTGGTGCTTAATATAGCTAATCCACGACATGTGTAAAGGTATAGCCAACACTTTAATTTGGAATAGTTTTCTGTTGAACATTTGGGAATTCAGCTGAAGAAGCAGGCCAAAGCAGGGCCTTTTTTCCTCCCCCTTTTGACAGACACAGCAATAAAATTTACAATTCCGAGAGAGCAGAAGAGACTTCTTGGCGCCTCTCCCCGTACCTGGCGCGGCCCAGGACGAAGTCGTCCGCCCTTTGACTTAGATAAAAGCCAGACATCGGAGCTGAGATAGGGGGAGTCCCAGGATCTCTGGGTGTTGAGGAAGTTTCTAATTGGTCAAAGAACGGAACGCCTTGACTGCATATATTAAATAGGGAAACACCTCTTTCATTAAAAGTACAAGTCAGCAAGCCAACGGAGAGGTTTTTTTTCATCTTTTCCTCCACATTTTGGGCGCCTTTGTCTGTCTTATGTGTTTCGTGTTGTCTGTTTTGTGTAGTCTGTATAAAATGTATATCTCTGTTCCTCTGCAGCTTTGTTGTTCATTGCTTTGTATGAGATTAAACTCTGTGATCTGTGACGTCAACACGTTGTGTTGTTTCGTTTTACCAGCACGCGGTCGTTGCACGTCGCTGCACGGAGAGCGTCACTCGCCAAGGACTCGGAAGATCCCGGGCAAGATTAAAGAGGAAAAGAGCCAAACGTTTTGTCCAAAGCTAGCATATAATGATCCTCATTTTTTAATATTTGGGGGCTTCGTCCGGTTCTGGAATCTTGGCGGGTGGCGGTTTCTCCCCGATCGATCCGTCCGGCTGGTGCGGTAAGACGTTTTTTAATTACTCTTTTGTTGTGCGCAGCCACGCGGAGTTTCGGAGCTGCAAGGGTGGATAGTTTTGCTTTTAAAATAGTCTGTTGTTAGTTATAATTGGAATTTAACGATAGCCTGCGGTAGGCTTTCAGTGTGTGGTACACTGTATGGAAATACGCATGTACAGCGGACCGTAGCGGGTTCAGACTGAGGATTTTGCGCTCCCTCAGTTGTAAAAGCTGGGTTTTCTTAAGTTTATGTCTTTTTCCCTGGAGACCCATGGCTGTGCTCCTTAAAGAAAGAAATTTAGGAATTGTGTATTTTGAAATAACCTGGGGTAGGTTTATTCAGTGTGTGGGACACTAGACAGGTCTGAGGTAGGCCGTCAGATAGAATTTGTGGTAAATTCATATTATAAGTTTGTGGTAAACTTTGAGTGTGTGGGACACTAGACAGGTCTGAGGTAGGCCGTCAGATAGAATTTGTGGTAAATTCTTATTTTACGCTTGTGGTGAGCTTTGAGGTTGCATTTTTATTTTTAGTTGGCGCCTTTTTTGTATTTTTGTTTTCCTTCTCCTCTTCTCTTTCTATTTGTCTATTGTTCTGTTTAGTGTTATCTGTATTTGTATGTTTGTGGTGTTTTTGAAGCTAGCGGCTCTTTTGTGTGAAGTGTGCGTGCAGAGCTCTGCGTGTGTATATGTGTGTGTGTGTGGCCGTGTGTGTGCGCGTGCACGACTTCGGGCTGGCTGTGTGTTTCAGCAGAGTGTTAAGTTGTTTGGATAGCGCTGTGTGTGTGAATTTGCATTGATTTTGCTGCGTTTTATTGTGAAGTTATTATGGACACTGAGTTGCGACACGTGCTGTACGCTATTTTATGGTCGGGGTTCGTTGAAGAGTCGTAACGGGGAAAGTACAACGATGGCGAAAACGTGGTCGTTTAGTTTAAAACATAAATAAATAAATAAAATAAATAGGAGTTCAGTACATAAAACTGGTACCAGAAAACAAAATTATTGGTTGTGGTTTGATTTTAACATACCTTTGAGATGTCTCTCTTTTTAAACGTGCACGGGGATTTAAAAGGTTACTGACGATTGGGGTTTAAAATTAATTAAATTGACACATGACAACATTGGACAATTTCTGAAGCTTCAGTAAATTTCATATAAATTTTAGTAAAATTGATATAAATTACAGTAAAATTTGATAGAATAATGACCACAGACTGACACTTGGGGACTGATGAAATTTTGACTGACTATAAAACCTGGCCAGATGTGTGTGTTTTGTGTTTTCTGTAATGTGTTGTGTGTTTTTGTTTGTGTTATAATTCATGTTGGTTTGACAGAGTGTGTGATTGGAGATAAAATACCATTTGGTATTTTATGTCATATAACTACTGAATTTTTCTCAGTGCTGTTTGATGGTGCAAAATTTCTAGTTTTTACAAACATCCTCTGTGTTAAATTGAACTAACTTCTTAAAATTAAACAATAACAGCAGTAACTGTGACCTGCAGTGTACAGTTTGGAAGGTGATTAAAGGATAGAATCTTGATAAAATACATTATCTGAACAAATTGAAATTACAATATGGGTTCTACGGTTAAATAAATGAATAAATAAATAACGAAAGAAAGAATAAGCCAAGAAAATTAGGTCACAGAGGATTCTAGAAATGCTGTCTTGGCAAATTAATAGTTAAATACATAAATATGCTGAATGGATAAATAGATAAATACATAACTGATTAGGTACAGCTATGAAATAAATTAAATAAAAATTTATATAGACTTGAGAACTGAATAGTGGATATAATGTTAATTATTCCTTCTAAGGCTGTGAAGGTAGTAGGAAAATGGAATAACATACAATGAGTAAAATAGGATTTTTTTCATGAGTTGAGGATAAAAAAAAAAAAAAAACGAAGATTTTTAGAGAAACAGGCTCTAACTGTAAGAGGTAATTGTTCAGATAACAACAAACTGCAATATACAACTGACTCTAGATATTTTCACAATCAGTCTTTTTCAAACAGACCAAAACTTTAAGATAGATAAAATATTGTTAAATCTACAGGACTTACGGATAATTAGACAGGATAAATTAGAAGTCACTCTCTTGTTAAATAGAAATTGGTTAAATATAGAAAAGTTTGCTAAAATTTACAAGATTTGTTGTTGAAGGATAACATTAAGTTTGAAATAACTTATTGGTTAATAAATAAAAAAGATTATATGGAACTATTGTAGAGAATCAATATTAAACTGTAATACGAGATGATTCAATACTGCCTATAGACAGACGAGAGGGCTTCGAATAAAATAAAATAAGAAAATTAAGTAAAATAAATACATAGAACAAAACAAGAAGAAGCGACAAGTATGTTTATTTAAGATATGAGAATAATGGAGCTCAGGGAGGAGTTTCAACCCCCATTCACAGAAGTTCAGCACGGGAGAACAAGCTACAGCTGTGCTGTAATTTCTACCCCCACTAGATTCAACTAATTAACATGTGAAACCTTTTTTGCATATCACTAATTTTAAGTACAAAGCGACCTCTGCTCACAGCAGCTCAGCAGAAAAGAACAAACAACTGTAAGGCAAATAATTTTCTCTCCCATCGTTTAAACTACCTCCTGGAAAATGTAAAATATAAGTTTGTAGCATCGAAACACTGAGTCGCCTGTCACACACAGACACTCTTGGTAATGATTTTCTGTTTTCCTTTCATATTACTTTATATATTAAGTAGTGAGTAATTTAGGATTTTACTCTTTACATTTCTTTACATTAGTCTGATTTTTTATTTGGCTATTTGTGTCAGTTCTTTGTTTATTTTGTTAAATATAACGAATTATTTTTTTTGAGTTATCAGTTTCCTCTGGACCCTTCACCAGGGGATAGGGAACTTTGGTCTTTAGTTTAATTTCTTTCATTTGTAGATTTGGTTATATTCTGACAAGTATTTTTCGAAATTTATCATTTTTAGATTTTCTTGACTAAGACTATATTTTTTTTCTCTTTCAACGTCTCTCTGCCTGGTTTATGCATAACCTTCACTGAGTTTTTAATTGGTAAACACGTTTTGTCAAACACTGCTGAAAATTTTTGAGAAGTTTCTACAACGAATTATTTGATAATCATGAGAGTTAAATTGAATACTGAGTTTTGAAACTGTAATGTGAAATGTTTTTTGAACATAATAATCTTGAAGGTTTAAAGCATGCTACAATGAATTGTTCTGTTTGTTTTTGAAAGGTTTACTTTTTAGACGAGGGCAACGTTGCATATCGGTGGGATTTTTCTTAGCTTAAATAATAACCCTGTTTCATCAACATCGTTATTTCACATACTAGAAATAGTGATACATTAGCCAGTAATGTATCAAAGGGGGAGAAGATGCATGGGTTCATCTTTTATAATACTTAAACAAATTTTTGAAGAACATGTCTGATCTGTGCTACACATAAAAGTGAAAGGAAAATATTTTCTGGTAATATATGTGCTTATTTTAGATAGGTTTGAGTTGTTCTCCATTAAAAGATTTTCTGACAATGGGCTAACATATTTTGAGAAAATAGATAAATTTATAGTGATAATGAAGCATATTTTGGTTAATTAACTTGGGAAAATAATTATAGAAATTAAAATATTATTGTGTCAGCCATGTTCAGAGCATTAATTTAATGGAGCATGAATGTTTTAAGAAATGTTTTGAAGAATCTGTCATTGATTAAAGTTATCATTAATCAGGAAACGTACACAGGTGGGATTATAATGGTTTTTTCTAAACTTGATTTTTGTTTTGATTTACATCCATTTAAAACGATTTTGAATAAAACTTTAAATTCGACGACAAGTATAAGCCTGGGTACAATTGGTGTATTTTGAAAATGTCTGGATTTGTTTCATTATAATTTCTCCAAGTCTAACTTTTGAATTTTGTTTAAGGAACGCATGTAAAATGATTTACACAGATAACCAATAAGATCTAGTTTGTTCTATGAAAGTAATTTAAACTGGACTGTTTAATTCACATTGTTATTCATTTTGATGGTAAATGTAAGCTTTACAACTACATTTTTAAGTTTTTGTTATTGTTTTGTTTCGTTTGTTTAATCCTATTTTTACAAGATTGGTTTAAGAAAAGATCTGCATATGTTTAACATTCTGGGAACACGTTACTTTGGAAACATGTCTTTTGAAGCAAATGATTACAGGGTTTTGGTGTTTTCCATCGGTTAGGAGCTATAGTATATTATAATTGAAACGTAAATTGAAGGGATCACATCCACCATTTGATGAACAGAACTGGACAGAGTAGGAGATAAGGTTTCAAGTGATGTGTTGCTCATGGTTTTACACACAGACTGCCCTGGAGCTCGGTGCTCCAGGACTCTGGACTCTGTCATACAAGCTGTGTCATGCGAGGCGGGGGTGGGGCTGTTTGGAGAAGCGGCTTCACACTTATTTCGAAGACAACAGCCACAGAGCCACGAGCGTTGGAGGATTCACTTGAACACAAAGTGAATTGAAGATGTTTGTGTTGAATTACACAAATGAATGATGCCTTTGGATAAATCTGATCTCTGTCTTGTCATTATAGTTTTGCAGCTGGTTTCCTGGTGCCCTGCGGATGTGGTCTCCTTCAAAGTCTGCGTTCTTTGATAAAAAGGATTAAAATAATTTCCCTGGATGGAAAATAACAAAACAAATTTATTTTTAGGTGAAACCATCGTTTGATTATGCTGACTGTAATGAAGATGATATTAAAGAATGTGGTAATTGTGTTTCTGATGCTAATGAAATTCATGTTGAACACAAAATGTCTGTGTAATGACCTGTGACAGGTCGTTTCTTGAGGTTTCCAGTCGAAGAAGATCAAGCTGCAAGAGGATCATCATAAACTTTTATTGCGTGTTTTTCGTTCGTTGTGAACTCTGGAAAGGACTGTCGTTTTGTTTTTTGCGCGCATTTTTTGAACATTTCCTGACGAAGACTTCATATTTTTTAAGAGACTGTCGATGGACATTTAAAAAAAAAAAAAAAAAAACAGAAAAAGACGAGCAACAGATTGTAATTTTGTGTCTTTCTCATTTGACAGGTTGTACTTGGGTGGTGAATGTTGTCTTTTAAGTTGCAGAGCATTTCTTACTAATTTTACTATGTATGTCCCTGTTTTATTTTTTCATTTTTCATTGTGCATTTTGGGTTTTGTTTATCCTGTGTTTTTGTTTTATGATTTTATATTTCTGTAAGGATAAGTCGTTTTTACCCTTGGGTTTTGTTTGAAAAGGGGGAACTGTATATAATTAGGCTACGTCAACCTTTTGTTTTCTATTTTTTGTTTTGTTTTATTTTTTTAATACATAGTTTTGGTTCTGCATTAGAAGGCTTAATCAATTTTTATTGAGGTCTTTTTGAAGACCTCAAAAGGGGGAACTGTAAAGAAAATAATTATTGTTTGGTGCTTAATATAGCTAATCCACGACATGTGTAAAGGTATAGCCAACACTTTAATTTGGAATAGTTTTCTGTTGAACATTTGGGAATTCAGCTGAAGAAGCAGGCCAAAGCAGGGCCTTTTTTCCTCCCCCTTTTGACAGACACAGCAATAAAATTTACAATTCCGAGAGAGCAGAAGAGACTTCTTGGCGCCTCTCCCCGTACCTGGCGCGGCCCAGGACGAAGTCGTCCGCCCTTTGACTTAGATAAAAGCCAGACATCGGAGCTGAGATAGGGGGAGTCCCAGGATCTCTGGGTGTTGAGGAAGTTTCTAATTGGTCAAAGAACGGAACGCCTTGACTGCATATATTAAATAGGGAAACACCTCTTTCATTAAAAGTACAAGTCAGCAAGCCAACGGAGAGGTTTTTTTTCATCTTTTCCTCCACATTTTGGGCGCCTTTGTCTGTCTTATGTGTTTCGTGTTGTCTGTTTTGTGTAGTCTGTATAAAATGTATATCTCTGTTCCTCTGCAGCTTTGTTGTTCATTGCTTTGTATGAGATTAAACTCTGTGATCTGTGACGTCAACACGTTGTGTTGTTTCGTTTTACCAGCACGCGGTCGTTGCACGTCGCTGCACGGAGAGCGTCACTCGCCAAGGACTCGGAAGATCCCGGGCAAGATTAAAGAGGAAAAGAGCCAAACGTTTTGTCCAAAGCTAGCATATAATGATCCTCATTTTTTAATATCCCCCAGCAGAATCACACGAAGCAAACTACAACAGAAAAAATAGACAGTAGGGTAAATTTTAAACTGTAGCATCGTTCAAAGATACAAACTGTATCTTGAAACTTATTTTATTTGTCTGCTGTCGTCATGATTTACACTAACATGTTAAGTGTTTAGGCTGTTCAATAAAAATAGTCATTTTTTTTTCTGATGCACCGTCAAACATCAGTCCAGGTCATCTCAGCAGTGGCCTCTAGGCGGAGCTGTGTATTTATTTTTTAAATTTAAAATTCAAGGAAGTAATGAAAGAACAAGAAGGTGAAACTCCAACTTTTATTTAGCAAAAAATCAAGTTACAGAAGAAGACCCATTCATAGATATGAAAACAACTTACTTATCTAAATTATTCCGCTTATATTTGATGCTAATGTGAAATAGTTTAAGAATGTGTTCTGATCACATTCAGTGGTTCTGGGTTGCAGGTTGAATTCCCAGTCTGGCCAGAAGCTCCTTGATGCGTTTGCACAGATCAGCGTCTCCGTTTCTTCTGGAAGTTTCTCTTGTTAAGGTCTTCTCCAGTTCTGTGATGCTGGAATGTCGATATTTGGACTCTTCTTGGATCTCTGCTGCCCTCATGTGGTACTCAGTTGACTCGCAGCTGTTATTTTTCATAAAGAATAGATGTTTGGCGTAGACGTTGTAAAGCATCTGTTTTCTTGCTAGATCCAGATCTTGTCTTTGTTCCAGCAGCTCTTTGTAAATCTGCTCAGCTTTCTTTGCGTCTAGCTTTGCATGTATGGACGCCAAAGTGATTTTATCTTCAAGTTTGGGTTGAGGATCATTATGAATCACTTCCTCCCAGAGTCTGATTGCTCCGTTGATCTCGTTGCTGTCAGTTCTGTAGTCCTTAGAAAGGATCTTCTTTGTGAGACTCTCTGCATCAGATCTTTGCTGTTGGGTTTGATTCAGAGCTTCATCTGGAGATTCTTCAGCGCCGTCTTCCAGTTTAAACCTTTTGTTCAGACGCAGCAATGGGCTGATTCCGCTGTAGCTGTTGACAGGTTTCTCTTTCAGCTTTCCAGCCAAAACTCGAGCTTCACCATGGACGATTTCTCCGTTTGCAGCTCTGGCCTCCAGATAAAGAGCAGCAATGCATAAGTCATCTGGGTCCTGTTCGTTGGCAGATCTCAGCATCTCCAGCCGGTCAGCGTTCAGCTTCTTTAAGTTGTCTGTGAGGAACTCTGCTGATAGTATGGCGTAGCTGCTCTGCCACTCCACGGTGTCCGGCTGCATCTCGATGGCTCTCTGGAAGAGCTCTGCAGCCTCCAGCTTCTTCTCTTTATCAAACTTCATCAGGGTCCAGGCCTTCTCAGCTAAGACCTCTGGGTGGCGCTCTAACTCAGGTGGAGCTGGGTATTTCCTCATCAGACCGTCGACCTTTGACAGGTAGTCTTCACTCTTCTCATCTTCTCCCAGGTGATGGTGCAGCCAGGCCAGATTCCCAAAGTTCACCATCAACCAGGGACCTTCATCAGCGTTTTTTCTGCCTCTGGAAGGTCTCAGCGGCCCGGTTGAAGAGGTTCAGGGCGTCTTCAGAGGAGCCCAGCTGGTACTGGATGAAGCCCAGCAGGTTGTAGACGTGACCCAGCCAGAAGTTCCCCTCCTCAGTGCTGATGTCTCCCAGTGCGTCCCGGAGGTAGGTCTGTTTGGACCTGGAGGGTTGGAGCTCCCAGGTGAAGTGGCTCTGCAGCGCGTTCAGCCTGGACTCTGAAGTCTCTGTAGAGCTGCTGGCAAATCATGAAGACAAAGTTAATCTGTTCAGAGAGAATAAAATAATGATTCCAGGGAAACATGAAGAAGTAAAGTAAATGACTTGCACTGTTTAGGCGCTTCATCAAGTCCAGAGGACTCCAAGCGCTTCACACTACAGTCATCATTCACACTCAGACACTGATGGTGGTGAGCTACATGGTAGCTACAGCTACCCTGATCTGACCGAAGAACTGTGACCTCCACCTGCAGGCAAGGCGAGTGAAGCGTCTTCACATGGACACTAAGACAGAGGCAGACGGATGGCGGTTTCAAACCCACAACCCACCGGTTACAGGACAAACTACTGTTCCGTCGTTGGAAAGGACAGAAATGGTTCAGGATCATCAAGTGATGAAAATAAAAAGGATAAATTGGAACTGTTGAACAACTCGAGAAGAGTATCATCTCTGTTAGCTTTAGCCTGACCTTTGACCTGCTGTACCTAAACTCACGCAATTTTCTCTAAGAATGAGATAAATCCAGGACCACAAGAAAACAAGTACAGAGGTGAGAAAGGTCAAGTGAACCCAGTGAGAGATTCATATTTTAGAAAAATCTCAGATATTTCCCATCACTCACCTCATGATCCAGCTGTTTCAAATCACTTTGAGAATGTCTTGATTTTGAAGCTTTCCAGCGTTTCTGTCAGAGGTAATCCTGAAACGTCTCAACCTGAGCTCAGAGACACGTAAACATGTTTGACTGCAGGACGTCAGTCTGAAGGAATGAGGCTCCGCAGGAGAAAACACCAATTTAACCAGTCAGGGAGAGGCTGGAGTTTACTTTCTGTTTGCTTTGTCAGAAATAGAAACTTAACCAGAACAACTGAATGGAAACTTTAACTCCAGGCTCTTATTTTCTAGTTCTCAGTGGTTAAATTACAAACTCATGTTTAACAGTTTCTCCTCTTCAGCTGCTCTAGCAGAGAATAGAAACTTGGCTCCAATAATAAAGTGGACGATGACTCGGCTTTACGGCCCTGTGGAGGGATCATGAATGATGATGTTCTGCAGGGTTTGGCTCCGGGGGATTTTTTTATGCCAAACAAATTCCTGATTAAAGATAAAAGTATACTAACCCTTGTTAGAGGAAAAATGATTATTTTTAGTGCTTAATACAGTTAATCTTACGGCATGTGTAAAAGGTATATTGAACATTCTTATTTTGAACAAATTTCTTAATTTTGAACAGGTTTGTGTTAAGGATTTAAAAAGGAACCAAATGCAGATCAAAAGATCTCTCAATGGGTCTCCTGCTGTGTTGTCAGAGCACAGGAGGCCATAAAATTAGCATCTCCTGCAGGGCACTATCACTTGAGCCTGGAGGAGAGAAGCCTGTTTGGTTCACAGAAGATCAAAAGTCTTCCAGAACCAACATCTGGGATGGTGTAAAACTGAATACAACATAGAATGTTGAAACCACTAACATTTAATTTCTAAGACATTTTTCTAAGTATTAATAGCATGTTTTTATTGAAGATTGTATATCTCATTTTAGAACTACTAATCTAGTGAATGATGAATGTATTTGAAAATTGTACTATCTGTGACTATATCAGAATCAAATGGAAATTGTTTGAATGAAAATGTTTTGTTTAGTATTAGAAAATTGCTCAGGATTTATGCTAAACGGGGTTTTTGTGAAGATAACCTTTCCTTGAACCAAAATTACTGGATTTAAGTTTCTCCTGAGAATTTATGTAAGGAGAGATAACGGGAGAGACTCCGGATTCCACAGGTATCTGTGAAATCTTATCTCATGTTTTTCTTTGCTCAAATGACCGTAGAACCCAGGAGGCCAGGACGCAGCTGTTGGCTCTTTTGTTCTACCTTTTGTTCTATCTGCAGGCAGAGAGTTTTCCTCCAGGATCAGGATCCAAACCCAGAAACTGTTTGGTTCTCATGCAGCTGCAGGAAAAACAACTTCCAGCCTTTTGTGTGACCAGAACCGCTTCATTTGTTGAGAGTCCACAAGCATTTAGAATAGAGACAATTTGACCAGCAGGTATTATTATATACATAAAAAATACCAATATTAATAATAATTAATAATACCTGTTCAATAAAAATAGTCATTTTTTTCTGATGCGCCGTCAAACATCAGTCCAGGTCATCTCAGCAGTGGCCTCTAGGTGGAGCTGTGTATTTATTTTTTAAATTTAAAATTCAAGGAAGTAATGAAAGAACAAGAAGGTGAAACTCCAACTTTTATTTAGCAAAAAATCAAGTTACAGAAGAAGACCCATTCATAGATATGAAAACAACTTACTTATCTAAATTATTCCGCTTATATTTGATGCTAATGTGAAATAGTTTAAGAATGTGTTCTGATCACATTCAGTGGTTCTGGGTTGCAGGTTGAATTCCCAGTCTGGCCAGAAGCTCCTTGATGCGTTTGCACAGATCAGCGTCTCCGTTTCTTCTGGAAGTTTCTCTTGTTAAGGTCTTCTTCAGTTCTGTGATGCTGGAATGTCGATATTTTGACTCTTCTTGGATCTCTGCTGCCCTCATGTGGTACTCAGTTGACTCGCAGCTGTTATTTTTCATAAAGAATAAATATTTGGCGTAGCGACAGTAAAGCATCTGTTTTCCTGCTGGATCCAGATCTTGTCTTTGTTCCAGCAGCTCTTTGTAAATCTGCTCAGCTTCCTCTTTATCTATCTTTGCCTGTACGTCTGCTAGAGCTAATCTTTCTTTAAGGGAGGATTCAGGATAAGCATCAACCACTTCCTCCCACAGACTGATTGTTTCTTTGATCCTTCTGGGGTCAGGATTGCTGCAATTAGATAAAATCTTTTTAGTGTAGTACTTTGCAGCCGCCCTTTTCACGTATCGTGAGTCTGGATGTCTCCTCAGAGCCTCTTTGGCTATGTCAACAGCTTCATCTTTAGAGATGTGCTTCATGTAAAGACTCAGTAGTACATCGATGCCACAGTAGTTGTTAATCGGCCTCTCTAGGATCCTTTCAGCTAACTCTCTTGCTTCACGCTTAATTGACGCAGCTTTGGCCTCCAGATAAAGAGCAGCAATGCATAAGTTATCTGGATCTCGTTCTTTGGCTGATCTCAGCTCTTCCAGGTTGCCAGCGAACAGTTTCTCTATGCTTTCTTCTAGACTTTGTGCTGATAGTATGGCGTAGCTGCTCTGCCACTCCACGGTGTCCGGCTGCATCTCGATGGCTCTCTGGAAGAGCTCTGCAGCCTCCAGCTTCTTCTCTTTATCAAACTTCATCAGGGTCCAGGCCTTCTCAGCTAAGACCTCTGGGTGGCGCTCTAACTCAGGTGGAGCTGGGTATTTCCTCATCAGACCGTCGACCTTTGACAGGTAGTCTTCACTCTTCTCATCTTCTCCCAGGTGATGGTGCAGCCAGGCCAGATTCCCAAAGTTCACCATCAACCAGGGACCTTCATCAGCGTTTTTCTGCCTCTGGAAGGTCTCAGCGGCCCGGTTGAAGAGGTTCAGGGCGTCTTCAGAGGAGCCCAGCTGGTACTGGATGAAGCCCAGCAGGTTGTAGACGTGACCCAGCCAGAAGTTTCCCTCTTCAGTGCCGATGTCCTCCAGTCGGATTCTCAGGTAGGTCAGGTTTTGCCGGCTGGATTTCAGATCCCAGGTGAAGTGGCTCTGCAGGGCGTTGAGTCTGGACTTCAACATTTCATCAGAACTGTTGGAAAAACCAACAAAAGTAAACAAATTTGTGATTTTAATCTGCATCTCTGGGAGAAAATGAAGTGATTATGAGTGAAATAAAAACTGTGAAGAAATCAGGAAGATGTTCTGATGAGAAAGATGGAGGAAAGAATAGTCCTGTGTTTATTAACCTGATTTAGACATTTTTACTCCAGTTACAACAGAATGTAACTAATAAAAAATCAGAGAAAACATCCAGCAGACAGAAAAATAGGTTTAAGACAATCAGCTTTTAAAGTTCAGGTTTTCACGTCCAACAACAAAGAGAGATGATGGGACTGAAGAGAAAGATTTAACTCTGAACAGAGAAACGAACAGCAAAGGAGATAAAGAAGAGAAGAGCGGAGGAAAACCAGAACAGACGGGAGAAAGGTCCACTGGCCACAATGTGAGATAAATCTGATCATCATATCTCAGATATTTCCCATCACTCACCTCATGATCCAGCTGTTTCAAATCACTTTGAGGATGTCTTGATTTTGAAGCTTTCCAGCGTTTCTGTCAGAGGTAATCCTGAAACGTCTCAACCTGAGCTCAGAGACACGTAAACATGTTTGACTGCAGGACGTCAGTCTGAAGGAATGAGGCTCCGCAGGAGAAAACACCAATTTAACCAGTCAGGGAGAGGCTGGAGTTTACTTTCTGTTTGCTTTGTCAGAAATAGAAACTTAACCAGAACAAGTGAATGGAAACTTTAAATTGCAACAAAAGGTGTGTGTGAAAATCTTTAGATAGAATTTAAATCAAAATAATTTATATAAGATGTAAAATATGTGGAGAAATCTAAAATGCATAATCATTTGTTTTATGGATATTATTTGCTGTCTGAAGTGAACTGCAAGTGTGACCGGTGGACTTCTGTGTTGTGTGTTGATAGGATAAACCATAAAACACCAGTCTGGGTTTGGAGGCTCTCCGTTTATTCAATCTGTCAATCAGGAGATATTAGCATTAGCACGTAGCATGTGCTCCAGTTCTCCAACCCGATCTATACAAAATAATAATGTTAGCATGCATCAAATCTTATAAATGCATAATAGCAACTCGAATGAAAATATTAAAACACCTAACATTAATACAGAAGAAAAAAATAAACATTTGGACAATATAAATGAAAGGATTACAATGGATTATAAAACTTGCCTCTTCCCAGTGGAACGAGTAACAAAAGGGAAGAAGAAATGAACAACTTAACATTTATAATGGTGCTGGAGGACCCCAAACAAAAGAAGAAGAAAGTAGGGCGGAGCTGGAGGACCAAACCCCTCATAGCAGACACAAAGGAACGCAAAGACAGACAAGTATAAGAGGACAAATAAATTAAAGAAAACATTTTGTGAAAATATACAACTAACAATATAGACCCAGTTACACAAAGGAACTGGACCAAACAGTTTTTCAAAATGTTCTTTGGTCTCAACAAAATGCGATTAAATTATTTTCATAATCACTGAGTTTAGTGTGAAGTTTATACTGCAGGCGTCTCAAACTCCAGGCCTCCAGTCGCAGTCCTGCAGGTACTGCAGGACTGCGACTGGGCTCAACTCGTCCATACCGGACAACGTTGTTAGCCTGGAGGGGCTCGCTACATTCCGCGCAGACAGGAGCAGCGCTCTCAGCGGTAAAACCCGAGGAGGGGGGCTGTGTATCTACATCAACAACAACCGGTGTAAAAATGCCATGACTGTCGCCAGTTACTGCTCCCCGGACATCGAGCTTCTGACTGTTAACTGCAGACCATTCTACCTGCCCAGGGAGTTTACTGTTGTTAGCATCACTGCCGTATATGTGCCCCCCAGTGCTAACACTAAAGAGGCTATGAGTGTTCTCTACCGGACCATCAGTGAGTTGCAATCCTCACACACAGAGGGCGTTTTCATCATTGCTGGGGATTTTAACCAGGCCAACATGAAGACTGTTCTCCCTCACTTCAACCAATATGTGGATTTTCCAACCAGGGGAGTGAATACTCTAGACTTGGCCTACACCAACATCAAAGAAGCATTCAGAGCAGCCCCCCGCCCCCACCTCGGTTCTTCAGACCACCTATCTGTTATGCTAATTCCTGCATACAAGCCCCTGCTGATCAGAACAAAACCTACAGTGAAGCAGGTGAGAATGTGGACTGAGGGGGCCATGGAGGCACTTCAGGACTGTTTTGAGTGCTCTGACTGGGAGATGTTCAAGGCAGCAGCCACTTACAACGACCAGATCAACATCGATGAGTACGCCATGACGGTGTCAGCCTACATCAACAAGTGCACAGAGGACGTCAGCATCACTAAGAACATTATCACCCGGGCCAACCAAAAACCCTGGATGACTAAGGAGGTACGGGAAATGCTAAAAGCACGGAACTCAGCCTTCAAGTCTGGCGACAAGGAGGCACTGAGGACAGCGAGAGCCAACTTGAACCGTGCTATCAGGTTAGCAAAACGAACCCACAGTCGAAAAATACAGGAGTTCTTCCACGACACCAGCAACACCAGAAGTATGTGGCAAGGCATAAAGGCGATCACAGATTACAATCCATCCTCCCCCCCAGTGGGTGAAGTTGATGCTGACTTTCTAAATGGACTCAATAACTTCTTTGGGAGGTTCGAGGCACTGAACAGTACTCCGGCAAAGAAAACTGTTCCCCACCAGGAAGAGGAGGCACTCTGCCTGGACACAGCCGATGTGTTGAAGACTCTGAAAAGAGTCAACCCATGGAAGGCCCCAGGCCCCGACAACATACCTGGGCGGGTGTTCAGGGAATGCGCAGGTCAGCTGGCTGGTGTCCTAACAGACATTTTTAACACCTCACTTGACCAAGCCACAGTGCCAGCCTGTCTCAAAACTGCCTCCATCATTCCGGTGCCGAAGAAACCTCAAGTCACTCTTTCAACGATTACCGGCCTGTGGCACTGACTCCCATCATGATGAAGTGCTTTGAAAGGCTGGTAAAAGAACACATCGTCTCCAGACTCCCCTCCACATTCGACCCGTTCCAGTTTGCCTACCGCCGAAACCGCTCCACTGAGGACGCCATCTCCTCCGCCCTACACCTGAGCCTGGCTCACCTGGAGGAGAAGAACACTCATGTGCGGATGTTGTTCCTGGACTTCAGCTCAGCGTTCAACACAATCATCCCACAGCATCTGGCAGGAAAACTGGGACACCTGGGCTTCAGCACCCCCCTGCGAAACTGGCTGCTAGACTTCCTCACCGACAGACCTCAGTCAGTCCGGATCGGACAACACACCTCCGATGTCATCACCCTCAGCACAGGCTCCCCTCAGGGCTGCGTCCTGAGCCCTCTGCTGTTCACTCTGATGACACACGACTGCGTCCCCAGGTTCGCCACCAACCATATCGTGAAGTTCGCGGACGACACAACGGTGGTGGGCCTCATCAGAGACGACAACGACCTGGACTACAGAGAGGAGGTGGAGCAGCTGGTGGACTGGTGCAGAGACAACAGCCTGATCCTGAACGTTGACAAGACGAAGGAGATGATCGTCGACTTCAGGAAGAACCGGCCCAGCCACGCTCCACTGCTCATCAACAGCTCGGCTGTGGAGGTGGTCAGCAGCACCAAATTCCTGGGGGTGCACATCACTAACGACCTCACCTGGACTGTGAACACCACGTCTCTGGCCAAGAGGGCACAGAAACGTTTGTATTTCCTGCGGAGGATGAGAAGAGCACACCTGCCCCCGCCCATCCTCAAGACGTTCTACAGAAGCACCATAGAGAGCATTCTGACCAGCTGCCTCTCTGTGTGGTGTGGAAGCTGCAGCGCCTCCGACTGGAAGAACGTGAGGAGAGTGGTGCGGACAGCAGAGAGGATCATCGGGGCCCCCTTTCCCTCCATTCAGGACATTTCATCCCAGCGCTGCGTGTCCCGAGGCCGAAACATCATCAGTGACCCCTCACACCCCCACCATGGACTGTTCTCCCTGCTGCTCTCTGGAAAGAGGTTCCGCAGCGTCCGGTGCAGGTCCACCAGGTTCCGAAACAGCTTTTTCCCACTTGCCATCAGACTGCTCAACTCTTAACTGGACTGCACTTAAAATCTGGTCTCCACTTTATACCTTGCACATGTACAGAGCTAAATAACTTATATTTTACTGTCACTCCTGCACTTTATATTTTATATTTTATATTCATATTTTTATACTGTATTTTATTTTATTCTGGAGTAACCTCACAATTGAAAGCTCAAAACATTGTCCTGAGCCGTATGCAACGAAATTTCGTTCTGTATACACCCTGTGCATGCAAAATGACAATAAAGTCAGTCTAAGTCTAAGTCTAAGTCTAAGTAACTGATCAAATTATCAATCATTTTAAAATTACATTACCTGGACCAAAATAAAAAGTTAAGTGGAAATTTGGGTATTTTAAGAATGAAAATGACAGCAAATCATATTAGTAACAAAAAATAACAAAATCAGGCAAAATAAAATGTTTCCAAATCATTTTTTTTTCAATAAAAGATTCATGAAACTTTAATAAAAACTGCAGGTGTGTGTCTGTCAGGTGAACTTTGGGTTAAAACTTGTTTGTTTTTCATTCTGTGGGTAGAAAATCCAGACATTTTACTCAAGTAGGAGCAGAAATACTTCATAATAAAATTACTCAAGTAAATGTAATTGAGTAATTGTAACTAGTTACTACCCAACTCTGCCACCAGCTCAGCACATTTGTCTGTTTGCAGATTTTTTTGAAGACATGCTGAACAACTGAGAGCCATGAAAACTCACTTTGCCTAATTAATCTGATTAATACTTTTATATGTATTTAACACATAAAAGTTTCTCACATTTTGTCTGTGATTTTGCATCGACGTTTCCCATGAGCAGAGGAAGAGGAGGCAGATTTTGAGAACCTGGGATTTTTTTCTGGTTATTTTTTATTTTTCAGCTGACCGGGTTTTGTTGCCTCTGAAGTGGAGTTATTATCTCCCAAACACAAACCCAGACTGAGAAATTGATCCATCTGGGTGGAGAGATTGACCCTCTCTGCTCTCATTCACTGACGGGGAATAATTCGACTTGTTCCACAGGAGAAACGCCCATAAAGATTTCAGCTGAAGCTTTCAGCTTTTTCTTAGCAAGAACTGATGGAAGACGGATAAAAAGGATTCATGCTGGACGTTTGCTTGTTTAGATCAGGAAGAGACGCTGTTTGTTTACTTGGATGCCTCCAGATTAAGGATTAAGTTGCACCTAAAAACCTTCAATTTTCTCAAAAGCTGACAGTGCGCCTTATAATCCAGTGCGCCTTATATATGGACCAATATTGAGCCACAACTGGTCTCATAACTACGGTAAGCAGCCGCCGACTTCAATTCCCCAGTAGAAGAAGAAGCGCGCGGTGCAGGCTGGGTTTTGTGTAAAGACCCCAAAATGGCTCCTATTAAGAGACGAGCTTACGACGCAGAGTTTAAGCTCAAGGCGATCAGTGATGCAGTAAAACACGGGAACAGAGCAGCAGCCAGAGAATTTAACATGAACCAATCAATGGTTATAGTGGAAGTGGATCTATATTGTGATTGCACTAACGTTTGATTTACAGTAACAGCATCAGGCTGTTTTTTACGTGTTTATTGAATCGAGGAAAAGTTCCCCTCCACTATATGTTACACCTTGCTGTTGTTAAAAGATAAACTGTCACCAAAATACCACGTCACTGACTTTACCTCAGGGAAAATAATAAAACAGCTTTTTATTCATTTTGGGAATGAAGGGAGTTTTCAGAACGCTGGTTTGTAATTTATTAATAAAGTTTGACTGAAATATCTGACTATTTTGTTGATATTCCCTTTAGCGCAGCGCCATCTAGTGGATGCATAACGTAACTCCAGCCTCTACTGTAGCGTCTATTCTATGCGCCTTATAATGCGGTGAGCCTTATATATGAAAAAAGTTTTAAAATAGGCCATTCATTGAAGGTGCGCCTTATAGTGCGGAAAATACGGTAAATGTTTTCAAACTTTTGCAACATCACACTTTGGAGATAAAAAATTAACTAAAACATCTAAATGTATCTTTTAAGAAGACTCAGTGATCTTGCTGTTACCCAACCAGAACTTGTGTACAAGACAATATTGAGTGTTTTAACTTTTCATCTCCTCGTCTGGTTTGGTCACATGAGCTGCAGACTAACAGATAAACTTTTAAGAAACTTCCAGTGGCGGGTAAAGTAGCAGGTAAATAGACCTGAGTGAAGTTGGCCCCCACCTTCTTCAAATCAGGCAAATTTGGTGTCAAACGTTTGTGCAGCAAAAATTTTGTTTGTGCCGCTATAATTTTAAAGACATAAAGAAATGTTTCTAGAGGTCATCAAAGGTCAACCAGCCCCCCCACCTTCTTCAAATCAGTTTTTTAGGCTCTGATAAAGTTTTTTAGGCCGTTATTTAACAAGTTGAACAGGAAATTGGGAGGAGAGAGAAGGGAAAGATATGCAGCAGATTCTGCAGGACTGGGAATTAAACCCAGGTTGACAAACAAAACCTAGAAGTAACGTCCTAAACAAAACATAATTTGCTGTCTTACCATAAACTGGTTACAAAAATAACTGAATTATTCATTTCTTAGCCCCTTTTCCTTCTTTTATACAAGCAGACAACACATAAGCTCAACAACACAAAAGCTTCATATTTATTACAAAGTATTGATCTAAGAATTGATTTCTTCCTGTAATGGAAATGATTTCTGATTAAGTTTTCTGTTTTCATGCTTTCATGGATTGTTCTTCTTTTTTCCCTTTTCTACAGGTTTTCATGTTAAATTGCACTTTTTTGTTAAGTTTGTTAAACTACCTTGAATCTGTTATTCTAAATAAAGACTAACAGAAAGATCACACAGTAACTTTTATTTTTTATAAAACCTGTTTTGTTCTTATAACAAACAAACCAGATAAAACAAGTTTGGGTTTCTTTATGGTTCAGAGAATTAAATTATGATTACAATTATCATCTAATATTATGTACAGATTAAACTCTAATCTTAATTTAACATCCTGGAACCTGAAGAATCCAAACCTGTTAAATCAACTTTTTAAAGTTTGGTATAAAAAGAAAAACAGGATTTATCAAAGAAAACAGGTGAATGGACTGAACTTGTGTAGAGCCTTGCTGGTCATGTTGACCACTCAAAGCGCTTCACACTACAGTCACATTTACAAACACACACATTTACACCCACATGCAGGTCGGGGGGCAACTTGCCGCTAAGTGCCCCGCCCCGGGGCAGCTCAACATGTGGCTGAGGAAGCTGGAATCGAACTTACAACCTTCTGGTCACAAGACGACCACTCTGCCCACCGAGCCACAGCCGCACTAAAAAAGCCACTGCATGATCCTTTTGCTAATCTTCTTTAAAATACAGATTTAAACAGTTTAAAAGCTACAATTCAGTGCAATTTAATATAAAAAGTGAGTAGAAACTAAAGGACAAACCATAAAAGCACAAGTACAGTGGAAATAAACAGAAATCATTACTATTAAATGAAGACATTTTAACTCTTAAATCAATACGTTGCTATAAAAATTGAGCCCAGTGTTGCTGCGGCGCTAAAGCAGCGAAGGGAACAGGGCTAACGTTCGGCTAATTCAATTAATTATAAAGTTTAACAATAAAGCTGCACATGTGTTTGGGGTTTCTTCAAATCTTTGGGGGCAATTTGCAGTGACCAACTGACCTGACCTACATGTTTTAGGAGATGTGGGGGGAACCGGAGCACCCGGAGAAAACCCACGCAAACACGGGGAGACCATGCAAACTCCACACAGATGGTGTCTGTGAAGACGCAGCGCTAACCGCTGCACCACCGTGCTGCCCACGTTTTTTCCAATTGAGTTGGGAAGGGATCTATTTTCTAGTTTGTCAATGGGGGATAAAACTTTAACGTTTTAAATTTGACGGAGCGTGGCCTGGCGCCCCGTACACAGAGGCTACAACCTCCATGAGTTTGAGTCCTCTTTCCTCTCTTGCTCGTCTTTCTCCTTCTCTGAATATCATCATAATCCAGAACATTAGACATGTTCTGGATTGTCTTCACTGTTTTATTTTTCTTTTGGCTTCTGCCATCTCAGAGTCTTCCGTAATTTTTTCCAAAAAGACATTTTAGACTTTTTCTTCTTACCGTCCTGCATGATTTTAACATCCGGATTGTCCAAATCCTCCAGGACGGTTTCTCCAGTGATCTTAGTCTCTTCTGAGGATTCTGGGTCTGTGGAACAACCTGATAACGGTTCTCCTAAGATTTTCTCCTCTGGAGAAACCTTTTCACTTACGACATCAACTGGGTCCACTTGGTCCTGTAAGTCTTCCTCCTTCTCTTGGGAAACTGTGATGTCTTTTTTTTGGAAACCGTCTTCCTCAGCTCTCAGCAGCAGTAGATCCTCTTTCGCTCTTTGTAAATCATTTTTTAAGCAACTTATTTCCAGCTGGTATTTCTCTGCTTCATGTTTAAATGCAGTGACTTCCTTTTCATACTGACAGTTGAGCTGCAGGTACAAACCGTTTACCTTCTCCAGCTCAGCCTGGGCACTGCTTTCTCTGTCTTGCAGGATTTTAATCTCTGTTGTTGCGTTATTTTGGAGGACGGCATATTCAGATCTCAGGTGGTCCAGACTCGCCTTGGCCTTCTCTACTGTCTCCAGATGTGCTTTTCTCTCCTCCTTTACCTGCTGCTGAAGTTTTTCAAGTTGTTGCAGCGCAGATCGGTTAATATCCCAAATAAGCTTTTCTGCCTTTTGTCTCTGTAAAAGAGCCATTTGGTCCTGCCTTATTTTCTGCTGGTAAGTCTCCACCTGCTGCTGTAACTCCAGTATGTCGTTTCTATATCTACATTTAAGCTCCTCATGTGAAACATGAACCCGATCCAGTTCATGGAACATCTGTCTGTCCCTGTTTCTTAGAATTATGATCTTTCTTGCCATTCTCTGGAAGAGCTCTTCCTTCTCAGCTCTCAGATTGTTGACTAGGTTCAGATTCTCTCTCTCTCTCTCTATATTGGCGTCTTTCTCACGTCTCGCCTCCTGCCGATATCTCTCCACGTCTTGCTTAAGTCCAGAAACGTCACTATTATATTTACAGCTGAGTTCACTATATGAATTTTTGAGCTGAGCCAATTCTTCCTGCAGACGTTTCTCGTTGTCTTGCAGGGACGCGATCTTATGGGACATTTCCAGACTGGAGTCCAGTCTTTGGGTTTCCCCGTGTAAAATATCCAAGTGTGCAGGAGCGAAGCTGCCTTGGGGGTTTTGCCAGACTCCCGTTCTTGCCCGGAGTCCCATCATCCTGTTGCGGTATTTCTCAAATTGGTGAAACATTTCTACCTCAAATCCTTTAGCCAAAATCTGTCGCCGTAAATTACTTGAACCGTCGTTTGGAAAGAGCTTTGCGCACGTCTGAGCTAGTCAGTGATATTGCAAGCAATGAAAAATATGCAGAATTGTGTCACATACAATTCTGCAGTTGATGACATCACAGACTGCATCGCCAGTGACATCACAGAATCTTCCTTTGCTGGCGGTGTGACATCATTCCACCACCAAATATCTCACTCTTCATTCTTGTTTACATTCAAAATAGTCCATGATTCAGTCGTTTTTATCCAAACTCATTTCTGTTTTGGGCCAGATCAAAAACCTGAATGTTCATAAAGGGCCTGTTGCACCAGAACATATTGATAAAAACCAATTAAACTGTTAAAATATCAATAAATAGGTGTTTCAGCATCAATGCGTGTTTCTTACAATAACGTAATATTGAACATCTTTTCACACTAATCAGTTCATCCAGGATTGTTTTTGTGCTTTTCTGCAATCATCACAGATTTTGTGGCGCTAAGTTAGAAATATCTGTAAGGAATTTTTTACAATATTTGCGCTAACATATGATGTTAAATGTGATCTTTTATTAATCTCTCTATCGGTCATGGACTATAACTTGACATCAGGTCAGGCTGAGACAGCAGGCACTTGAACCCAAATGTTTATGGACAATTTTGAGAAAAAATGTTAATAAACTCAGAAAACATGTTGATAAACTCAGAAAACATGTTGATAAACTCAGAAAAATGTTGATAAACTCAGAAAAATGTTGATAAACTCAGAAAACATGTTGATAAACTCAGAAAACATGTTGATAAACTCAGGAAACATGTTGATAAACTCAGAAAACATGTTGATAAACTCAGAAAACATGAGGGGATCTGTTGATTGTTGTGTGAATTTTGCGGTTATTTGTAAAAACTGGAGGGGCCCATTGCTATGATTTGGAGTCTAGAGGGCCACATAGAAAGCTATGGCGGGCCAGATTTGGCCCTCGGGCCTTGAGTTTGACACACGGGCCATATATGATAATCTATAGAACGTTTTTCAATATCTAAACATTGGGAAGTTAATTTTGCTTGTTTAGTCAAACATTTATTTTCTTCTGTATTGTGGAAAAAGAGAGTGGGAAAGAAAATTTATAATAAATCGATGTAAACAATATGAAAAGTAAAATATAAAAACTAAAACTATTGATTTATAAATCTTGTTGAAAGTTGGTTAGGATTGATTAAGCCTCGTTGTTAATATCAGGC
Organism: Xiphophorus hellerii; assembly: GCF_003331165.1. NCBI lineage: Eukaryota > Metazoa > Chordata > Actinopteri > Cyprinodontiformes > Poeciliidae > Xiphophorus > Xiphophorus hellerii. The sequence goes on from NC_045680.1 coordinate 29,932,957, forward strand.
TTAAAACTCAAAAATTGTAAATGAGTAAAAGTTGTAATGTACTAGTATTGTGGTTTGTTTATTGTTGTCATAGCAACTGCCTGCCAAGATGGCTGTCAGTTAAAACAAAGAATGTTGTAATCTATATTTCCAGTATGTTTTTGTTAGCTTTTTAAAGGCACAATGTACTTCTTATTATAAATAGTTTCTAGTGAGAAAATAAATGTGTGTATTTTTTATCCGGTTTCTACTGTAGAAAACTTTTTCCACATTTTAATCTTCTAATCAAAATTAAATTACACGTTATCACAGAACTGTTCAGTTTAAATATCAATAACTTTCAAGGACTAGAAGCAAAGTTTAGTGCTTTAATTACTGATTAAACACAAAATTAAAGCACCACTTTCACATTTTTATTGTGAAAACCTCATATCCACATATGTCAACCAAGCAAGAATTTTGCAGTATTAAAATAATGTCAGGTCTAAATACCTATTAGAGACAATTTAAACAAACACAAGAAAGACAAAGAGAGTTAGATTCTTATATACTCGCGAGGAGAGCAGACAGAGAGATGTTTCCAGTTACAAATCTCCAAACTACTCTGGAAACATATCTCCCGCTCCCTCTATTTTATTGCTTTTCAGGGGACTCTAATACATTGGGCGCTTGCAGCTTCAAAAAGGGAGGGACAACACACAGCTGCAGCGCTAATAACTTTTACTGTTTAGACATATATTATCTACAATCTAAATCCTTCTTGTTCCAGTTGAAATACCAGACACGGCCAGTAAAACAAGTTGTATATCACACAGGAGAGCAGAGTTTATTGCTGGGCAATAAACTCTACTAGAAGAGTTGTCCCCGCTTATCTCTGGCTTTGCTGATGGCATCTCAAGGAAGTCACAGGGAGGAATCAAAGTTATTTAACACACAAAAACATTACTTAAAATAGTAGAAAAAGAGAAAAGCATATAATTAAACATTATTTAAATGTAACTTCAAGACTACATGATATAACAAATATTTGATAATTACTAAAAATACAATTTATCCAACAGTTACCCCCTATTTATCAAAAATTTGTTCCACATCTCTTATCCCTCCAAGAGCAGCCACTTCAAATGATTTTCAGCTGGGAGTTCATTTTTTGGAAAGCAAACATTTTTACACTCAGGGGTTATACCCAGTCCAAAAGTTAGGATCTGGATACCTGTCAGAAAAGTCATCATCAGAGTATTCTTTGTCAACATCAGATTTTTTCTCTAATAAAGGATACATCTGTGCCATCTGGTCCTCCATGGGTGAAATCGCTGTGGTAATGAGACGGTTAAACAAAGAACGCAGGCACGGAACAAAACAACATCCACACAAAGTCAAAATTGCAGCAAAAACTGCAATTGATACTAAGACAGAGGACACAAGGTTTCTATACTTCCCAAAGGCATCCATCCATGCATCCCACATGGAAGTATCCACTCCAGAGTGTTCCTTCATTTTGCCGTTAAGGGTTCGAAGCCCTGTAATGGCCTTCGTTAAGCTTCCATCAGCTGCTGTATTGTTTGGTAAAAATGTGCAACATTTTTCTCCAAAAATCATGCACACCCCTCCTTTCTCAGCCAGCAACATGTCAAGAGCTATACGGTTCTGGAAAGCCATCAGTGAAGTAGCAGCCAGCTGTTCATGCACTGCCTCGAAACCAGCCTGTGTCCAATTTCCCAGTCTTTGCACATTGTAATGGATGTAATTTATTCTGTCTACGTTTTTGTTAATCGTGCACCACCAACAAATTGTAGATTCAAAACCAGCCCCGACCTGATCAACTAATTTATATTCATCAGGCACTCCACGAGGGACTCCGATGGCATCGATGTATGTTGGATCAATATCTGTATTTTTCCATGTCACTTCACGTTTCTGTAAGTGTTGCCTCTTCTGAAACAAAACACTAGACAAAGAGAGTATTAGATCTTCAGCAGATGTAGGATATACAGATACAGGTAATAACAGAGAAATTAATGCACAAAACCCTGTTACTTTTCGAGGTAATCTATCAAAAAGTCTGTCATCACCGCACCACCACCAGACATCTGCACGAGAAATAGGGTTAAAGTCATCAATTACAGTGATTACAGTGGTACACATAGTTTTAGTAAGATTCCCTATTCTTTTCCCAGTTCCCGTTATATTTACACATGTGAAGTTAGCTGGAGCTATTTTCTTAGAAAATAAAGGTTTCTTTTCATCTGCTGCAGCGAGGGGAAATATTGCATCATAAATCACACAGGTGCCTTTTAGATTTGTTTTAGTCATTACTTCTAACAAACATTGTTTTGTGATTATCGCTGGAGTCACACGAAGTAGAGGCCGTGGTTCCATACAGACTACACAATCTTTTTTAGTCATTTTTGCAGCTTGTTCTACCATTAACAACCAGTTATTATTATTACCTGACACACCTGTGGCAACCCTGAACCAGTCATCAACAGTTTTTACCTCTTTCACTTTTACCCCTATTGTCCATGGAGAAGTATCACTTCCCCCTTCTTCCTTAGATTCTTCACAAAAGATTATTAAAAATTTTGGATCAGCTCCTGATGTGTGAGCCCATAAATAAAATCCCCAACATGTTGTATCTGCTTTTTCTTTAAAACTACGAGGAATTAAAGGATGTTTAATCGTGTTTATAACTATCTGTACTCCTTCATCTGTGCGTGAAATAGTCAGTAGTTTTTTGTGATATTGTGCATAAGTTGTAGTACCCCAAGTCTTTGTCCATCTATTACCCTCGTCAGCTACTAAAGTTTTCCAACCGGTATTAGAGATATCATTTGTCATATACCAAGTATTGTCCCTGTAATTTATCCCTTTGTTCTTTTTTGCTGATGTTAAACCTGCCCAGGAGACTGAAACAATAGTATTAGAACGAGGTGGAATACACACTTGAATCCCTACTCTCATTCCATGAGTAGTGCTACAAGAGTTTTTTCTTGCATAAAGTTTCTCCACATGAAAACATAACAAAAAACCAAAAACAATAAAAACAAAAACAATACATTTATTTGTCATTTTGCTAAAATTTGCAAACTTGTTCAGCTCCTAAAAACACTGCAGGGTTGTGGACAATCTTCACCAGTTTCAAACGACCAAACCTCTATTCAGTTTAGCCCCCTGTTTACCTGGGCTTTTCCGCTGCAGGTCAGTGAGCGTCCCAAGCTTGTCTTCTTTTAGCTACTTTTAAAATGAAATGACCTTTTTGCAATGTACTAAATGTACCCAAGTTGATCTCTCTGCTATTTTCACAGCTGTAGGCGTTGTCAACAAAACTTGGTACGGCCCTTCCCACTTCGGAGAGTACCAGTGCTTCTTCTTAATGCTTTTTATGAGCACCCAATCTCCTGGTTCCACTAAGAGATTTTCCTGCTGAGACACAGAAGAGTGATCTTCAGTTTGTTTTTCTTTTTGTTTTTCTAACATGGCTCTCATATAATCAGCTAAATTAGCTTCATCGTCTATTTCCCATTGATTTTTAAACTGTGGCAGTCTATACGGTCTTCCAAATAGAGTTTCAAACGGTGTAAGCCCTGATGTGCTTGTAATGTTAATGTATAATTTTACCAAATCTAAACACTGCGTCCAGGGCCTACCAGTTTCTTCAATGCACTTTTTTAGTCTAGTTTTAATTGTCGAATTCATCCTTTCGATCAATCCGGCACTCTGAGGGTGATAAGCACAGTGATTTTTTAAATCCATGTGAAACATGGTTCCTATTTTTTTTATAATTTGGTTTACAAAATGAGTTCCATTATCACTATATATTTTTTCAGGAATCCCATATCTAGGAATGATATCTTTACAAAGTGCTTTTGCTACTGTTAAAGCATCTGGATTTTTCGTGGGAAAGAGTTCAATCCATTTAGAGAAAGCATCAATTATTACTAAACAGTACTTTTTCCCTTCACTTTTATTTAATTCTATGAAATCCATATGTATTGTTTGAAATGGATATTGCGGATTAGGAAATCGTCCTCTGCGCGGTCTTAAATTTCCCTGAGAGTTGTGTTTAGCACAAATTAAACAAGCTCTACAAAAAGTTTTTGAAAAAGAAATAAATCCATAAGTTTTGTAATATTGATGCACCTGCCCTATCATCCCTCCAGTTGAGACATGTGAAACGCCATGGCTCAATATTGCAGCCCACCTATACAAGTTTTTTGGCAAGATAGGCTTATTTGCAGGTCACTTATAGATTTGATCTTCTATTTTTGCTCCATTTTTAATCCAAAGATCTTTTTCTTTGTCAGGACTTAAATGTTGCATGTCTTTTAGGATCTTTTGTCATATGTTTGATTTTTCTTCCATATGTAAGACCTTTATTTGCCCCTCCGCTGCTTTTTTTGCCATCTCATCAGCAAAGGCGTTCCCTAGAGACACTTTATCTTTCCCTGTGGTGTGTGCAGCACATTTACAGATTGCTAGTTGTTTTGGTAGCTGCACAGCTTGTAGCAAATCTTTTAATAAGTCTGCATGAGTTACTGGTTTTCCTGTAGAAGTTATCATACCCCTATTTTTCCAGTATTGTGCAAACGTGTGTACTGTTGCAAACGCATATTGACTATCGGTGTAAACCGTCACTTCCTTATCTTTCATTAGTTTACAAGCGGTAGTTAGCGCTATCAATTCTGCAGCCTGAGCTGAATAATGCGAGGGAAGTTTTTCAGCTTTTAACACTAGTTTTTCAGTCACTACTGCATAACCAGTTTGAGTTGTCCCTTGTACATTTTTCTTTGAGGAACCATCAACAAAAAGTATTTCACCGTGACCTAATGGTAGATCTTTTAAATCATTTCTACTCTTTGCATTTTGTTCTGCCATTTCCTGACAATCATGCTTTGTACCATCATCTGGAAGAGGTAACAAAGTTGCAGGATTTAAAATTGTGCATCTTTCAATGGTTAGATTAGGTTGTGATAATAATGTACTCATACAAGAGAGATGCCTCGCAGGCGATAAAAAAATCATATTTGTTTGTAATAATAGTGCTGAAACTGCATGTGGTACTCTTAATGTTAACGGATGAAACAGTACTATAGGAGCACTAACTTCTACTGCCATAGAAGCAGCAATCACTGCTCTCACACAGGGAGGCTGGGCGCACGCCACACTATCAAGTTTGGAAGAAAAATATGCTATTGGTCTCATTGTATCACCATGTTGCTGAACTAGCACCGAGGTCATATACTGACCTTTGCAATCCACCATCTGGAAAAAATGTTTTTTATAGTCTGGTAAGGCGAGCGCAGCACTTGACACTAGGGCCTGCTTTATTTCACTTAGTGCTGTCTCTGCTGCCTCTGTCCATTCCAAAGAGGAAGACATTTTCAGCTCTTTTTCATACATTAGTTTGCTTAAAGGGGCCACAATTTCTGCATAGTTAGGCACCCAGTTTCGACAATAGTTAGTTAATCCTAGAAAAGACATCATCTGTTTTTTTGTTTGTGGTTTAGGTGCTTGGAGAATCGTTATTTTTCTATCCTCCATTATGGTCCGCCCTCCTGCACTTAAATTATGACCCAAATATTTTACTTGTTCTTTACAGAGTTGGAGTTTATTTTTATTGACCTTATGACCTTCCTCAGCTAGATGTTTTAGAAGTGCTAATGTGTCTTGTTTACAGATTTCCATGTTTGGAGATGCTAATAAAACATCATCTACATACAACAAGACTTGGCTCCCTCCTGGAGGTTGAAATGTTGACATACTGGCACTCATCACTTGAGAATAAATTGTAGGGCTCTCACAGTAGCCCTGGGGCAGTCTGGTGTATGTGTACCTGTTCCCTTCAAAAGTAAATGCAAACCAAAATTGACTCTCCTTATCAACTGGTATTGAGAAGAAGGCATTACTGATATCTACAACAGTAAATATTTTTGCATCTGATCTAAGAGAGTTTAACAATGTATATGGATCAGGTACACACGGCGCCCTTTGAATGACGGCATTGTTTACTGCTTGTAAATCTTGAACCATGCGCCATCCAACAGAAGGTGGTTGTTTTTTAACAGGAAAAATAGGAGTGTTACATGGAGAATTTTCACACTGCACTATGACTCCTGCCTCAATAAGATCTTTAATTACTGGCTTTATACCCTCCTGTGCATCTGCTTTTAAAGGATATTGCTTAACTTTTGGTCTAAACTCTGTTTTGGGTCTAATTAGTACTGGCAAAGCTTCCTTGACAAGACCCACATCTGTGGGCCCCTTTGACCATAATTTATCAGGAACGTCTTTTAAAAGGACTTCCTCTTCTTCTGTAAGAAACATTTGTCAGTTTTGTTTGGAGTACAAATGTTGTCCCTTTTGCACCCATGTTGTCCAGAACAATGCTTTTCTAGTTAACCCAGTGGAAGCACTAGTTTCTATGTTTGAGGAAGTAGTTACCCAATCGGTAGCTGCTTCTCCTTCCTCAACAAGATTACCTAATTGATTCCACTGCTCATTTCTTTGTTTAAACAGAGAGACATGCGGGGAGGTCTGCGTTCTGTCTAAAGATTTTAAATCATCAGGAAGAGCAACAGCTGCAACGGCTGTGTGTTTTGTATCTGTATACAGATAGGTCACTGTGATTTTAGCTGGAGTGACTTTGTTGAGCCTGTCTTCATAAATCTTGTCAGGCCCAGCCGCATTCCTGAACCAAAGAGTTATGTGTAAATTGTCAGGAGGCATTTGATCCTGTAGGGCAGAGATGGCTTTATCTCCCTCTGTCAGGAGTGCCTGAGCAAAATTATGTGGGGGTCTACAGGGCACTTCTAGTGTATAACAATAGTGTGGATTTCCATTGCCCTTAACAACAAAGAAATCTCCCTTTTTCATTTCTGACTGCCTTTTAACTGCTATGTGCCCATCAGTGGTTGGAATCAAAGCTAAACCTAGCTGTATAAGGCCATCTCTGCCTAATAAGTTTACTGGGCATTCTGGGAGCATCAAAATGGACAACTGGCAAGCTTGTCCCTGTGGATCTCTAAGCCAGACTGGCTCTGATTCATTGACTTGCGTTAATTTTCCCCCAGCTGACCTCACGACGACAGTTTCCCCACTAATCTTTACCCCAGTAATGTTTTCTCTGCACGTTGTTCTACATGCACCAGTGTCACAAAGGAAAACTACAGGTTTACCATTTATGAAAAGAGTTATTTCTGGTCTTACACTATCCATAGATAATAAATCCTGTAGATTTAATTGGACTTCTTCACTCTCTAAACTTTCTGATTCTAGTCATGCTGACTGATCTATGTATTTTTCTGGGCAATGTCTGGCTATGTGTCCTTCCTTCCCACAACACCAACATCCTAAATCATTTTGTTTGAAATTATTTTGTCTGTAATTATTTTGTCTGTAGTTTGCTCTTCCCATTCTCCCTCTCTGTCCTCTGGGGTTTTGACTTCTACCCCTGAAGCTTCCTCTGCCTCTCCTTTCTTGATAAAATATTTGCTCCTCATCTTGGAAAAAAGCTCCTGAAACCTTTTTCTTTTCTTTTGAGACCTTTTCTGCGTGTATAGCATGGTTAATGTATTCGTCTAAAGTACCAGTGCCCAATCCTATGTAATGTTTAGCTACCCACGCTCTAATCGCATCTTTTGACCCTGCATGTAATGCATTTTTTAGCTGCTGCTTATATGGACCATTTTCATCATTATTTTCCACTAACCCACTGTGTGTTTTAAATACTTTTGTCATTCTCAGGCTATATTCATCAAACGATTCTTCCTCCTTCTGTTTGACTCTACTTATCTCAGTGTAGTTTGCTCTGCGTTGATATCTTTGAACTGTCCTTGCTGCTAAAGCATTAACTCTGTTTGTTAATTCGTTACTATTGTGTGCAAGAACTTGAGGAGGGTTCCCTGCTAACAATGGGGTCCAGTCTCCTCGAACATGATGCCAGTCACTGCCTAGAGCAGTCATCCAAGCCTGTTGAACCTCATTTCCATTTAAATGATAAGATTCACGTATGTTATTCATGTCTTCAACAAAGCGGTTCACATCCTCTTTAAGAGGTGTGATCCCTTCTAGCGCCTTTTTTATATCCTCCAGGGTCCACGTTCTATATACCAGAATCGTGGGCGCTGCTCCATCTTCTCCTGCATTCGGATTTGCTACTTGAATCATAGGATAAAGGCCAGTTGTGTGTGGCTGATTATTTGGCTCTTCTGAAGGGCAACAAGGAGGAGGGTGATTAGGCTCAGTGGGAGCTGTAGCTCCCTGCACTAAAGCTTCCCCCCAATTCTTAGACCATTTAAAGTTTACTTTTTGTGATCTAGTGATAGGTCCCTCACTACCTTTCTCTTCATATTGTGGTGGTGAAGGCAAGTCGGGGTATAGTTTTGTATTTTGTACTATTTGTTTCTCACCTTCTGTTTTGTTATTTTGATATCTGTTAACTTCAGCTACTTCCCCTCCCCCTCCTGCTGCGTGCTGCTCCGCTGCCTGCCTTTTCACACCTCTAGGCCCCGTCTCATCATCCTCCCGTCTATAAAACAGCAGGTTTTTTGATCTCTTTTCCCCCGCTTCTCTGTTTTGTGCTAATTCTAACCAAAATTTTACATCCTCATAGCCTTCTTTACGCATTTTCTTTTGGTTTGAATTTGCTTTTTGTTTTATTTTATCTTGCAGTACTGTTAGTTTTTGTGAGTTTAGACGGCCGTCAAAGTTATAGTTTGTTATCCATTTATCTAAATGTTTTATTTTATGCGGATCCCGATCTTCAACATATTTCCAGTCATTTGATTTTAAACTGGCTGTCGGCTTAGTTTTGCTGATACCCTTCCCCATTTTTTTTTTTTTTTTTTTTTTTTTTTTTATAAAAAATCTTCGTTTTTATAAAATTTGGTCCAGTTTTTCGACTCCTAGGGAATCCTAATAACTGGAGATCTTTCCAGTAGGCCAGCAATTAAAAATACCTGTAGTGGTAACCCCCGCTTCAACTCTTTCGAGTGGGAGGTTCTTACCTCTGCATCCAAGACAGGTTTGCTGGTTACAACCCTACTGCTTTATATGAGATAAAACACCAAGCGGTATTTATATCTCCAAGCACACACACAAGCACACGTTTTGTTGCGGAATTTAAGCGCCTGCTTCACCGGACTCCGCCATCCGTTCCAATTACAATTTTAGTACCTGATTGAAAGAATTTTATTGTTGATTAAATTTTTATTATTTTAATTTGACATTTCCTAATCTACGAAATTTTACAGCAGGTTTATACTAGGCTCCGTGCGCCTTTTCCACGAAATTTTTACGTAAGGACTTCGGACGCCCTTCACGGATTCAGTGACCTATTTTTACCTGTTAGAGTCTAGAATTTACAGGGTTTTCTAATTCGCGCAATGACCCTCAGTCATTCGCCACACTTTTAAACAAGAATCCACTCACCCCCGTTGTCTTTCGCTGGAGCACCGTCAACCGTCAGATCCCAGCAGGCAGGTCGAGAGCCAGCCCTTGAACAGGATCTCATAAGCTTCCACTAGGAAACTTGCCGTGCGCACGGTCTTGCACTGGAGTCGACCAGACCCGCCGGAATCCCTCCGGTGTATTGGCGACCGGCAATCGAAGGACCAAAATAATGTCAGGTCTAAATACCTATTAGAGACAATTTAAACAAACACAAGAAAGACAAAGAGAGTTAGATTCTTATATACTCGCGAGGAGAGCAGACAGAGAGATGTTTCCAGTTACAAATCTCCAAACTACTCTGGAAACATATCTCCCGCTCCCTCTATTTTATTGCTTTTCAGGGGACTCTAATACATTGGGCGCTTGCAGCTTCAAAAAGGGAGGGACAACACACAGCTGCAGCGCTAATAACTTTTACTGTTTAGACATATATTATCTACAATCTAAATCCTTCTTGTTCCAGTTGAAATACCAGACACGGCCAGTAAAACAAGTTGTATATCACACAGGAGAGCAGAGTTTATTGCTGGGCAATAAACTCTACTAGAAGAGTTGTCCCCGCTTATCTCTGGCTTTGCTGATGGCATCTCAAGGAAGTCACAGGGAGGAATCAAAGTTATTTAACACACAAAAACATTACTTAAAATAGTAGAAAAAGAGAAAAGCATATAATTAAACATTATTTAAATGTAACTTCAAGACTACATGATATAACAAATATTTGATAATTACTAAAAATACAATTTATCCAACACTTATGTTTTGCGGCGGTCTTTGACCAAGCTCAGGAACTTCTCGGCACTGATCTCATCATCAATCACAGTGTAATCGATACCCTGGTTTGGTAGCAGGATAAACATGGAGACGCCTTCCTGTTATGGCAGCTGTCTGTTTTTCATTCTTCTGATTTTCAGAGATAAAACACAGTTTCTCCTTGAAGGATTCAGATTGTCCTATTGACTATCTACTCTTATTTGTAGTTATAATCCTTCAGTAAATGTGACAAGATGAAAATAAACCAACAGTTATTGTGACAACAGTTACAGAGTCTCATAACATCTCTGCCTTCCAGCCAGAAACAAGCGATCTCCATTTACACTGGATTTATATTCCACCCTGGGGCTATTGCTGAAATCTTTAAATATTTGATTCCTGTTCTAAAAATGCTTATCAGTGTCGATTTTTAAAGGTCAAACACCAAATGTACCTTAATATGCATTACAGTGGAAATGGTGTTAGCACAACCGCAGAAGCTAACATCTACAGCCTTACTTATCTCAGCTCTGGTTGGCTCAACCAATCAGCGACAAGGAAAATGAAAGGCGCTCCTGGATTGGCTAAAAGTATGTCAACTGTCATTACTTTTAGCCAAACTAGCCAAAGACTTCCCAGGCTGCATTTTATTTAGAAAATCTTAGACGTGAATTCTGAAATCTGCAAATATTGAACTACAAACGGGGGCGTCCACTGTACTTGGTTTTATTATACAACCGTACATCTTTGAAAAGCATTAGTGGAGCCTCCTGCACAACTAACAAGGATGCAGCAAGTGTTTTCTGAATAGTATGCCAACAACAAAACATTTGTCTTTTCCAGCAGCCATTGTACAGCACACACAACAGTAAAACCAGCTGACCAAATGTGCTGGAGCTCAGCTTGGGTTCCTGGGTAAAAGGTGGACCTCTGCTGGGATTGCTGGGTAACAAGCTGGGGTTGCTAGGTGACAGGCAACTCCATCACCTAGCTGCTGATTAGTGATGTTACAGTCCAGATGTTTTTGAAACTAAAAATTGTACTCAATTAAAAGTAAAAAGTAGCTGTCCAAGACATTACTAAAGTAATAGTAACATTTTATTTGGTAAAAGTCTACTCAAGTACTGAGTAACTAATCAAATTATCAATAATTTCATATTTAAAAATTACATAATCAGACGAACCAAAATATAAAGTTATGTGGAAATTTTGGTATTTTAATTGGATTATTCTTCAACTTCACATTTAGAAAATATAAATAAAGGGATATGTTTGAGCTACACTGCAAAAACAAAAAAATCTTACCAAGTATTTTTGGTAAACTTCCTATCACAAATATTAGTCCACTTGAAATAAAAATTAATGAACTACAACAGCATTTAATTTCCCTGTGGGATTAATAAAGTATTTTTGAATAAGATAAAACCACAAGTAACTTCATCAAGATATGAGCTTGTTTTAAGTCCATATTTCCTTAATATTGATGGAAAAGTACTCGCTCCATTGGTAGATTAAATTAATCTATAACAAGACATTTAGTCCCATATCATACGTGAAATAATCTGCCAGTGGAACAAGTACTTCATCAATATTAAGGAAATATTTACTCGTGAAGCTGAGGCTCCGCTTGCGCAAAATCTCTGCTGAAGTACGAGAGGAAGACAAACTCTGCAACAAAACCTCTTCTGCGCTGGAGTATCTCCTCCGATACAAACACTTCTCCTTCATCCTGGAGGCCCTGAAGAACCTCGGTAAGACCAGGACTGGATTGTTTTCGCTCGCTGCTGTCGGCTGAGTGGTGATGGAAACGTTTTTTATGCAGAGGCCGCCACCAGGCTGTCGCCAGAGTGCTGCGAGCGGCTGGTGGGAAGCGACGCCACCGGTGTCATCTTCACGCTGATACGCAGCTGCAACCGGAGCGGACCCTGCATGGAGGTCATCACCTTCTCCGTCCAGATCCTCCTCAACCTCTCCAAGGTACAACTGACGTCTCCGGTTCATAACATCGATGCTTTTCTATGAATACTATGATACAAATCTTCTTTTTCATTTAGAGATCGTTTCTGGACACCTGCCTACTTGTGCAGCAGGGTGGTGAGAGAGGGTAAAAAATAAAATAAAATCAGCATCCTTCCTCCTCTCACTTTTTCAAACACACGAAGCCAACAAAAAAAAAATCCAAAGTTAACACTGACCTCCTCCAGCTGGCTCTCTCCAAGAGTTGGACGGTGTCGAGCAAATCAGTCTTCAGTGTTCTCCCTTTGATTTCAGACACCTATAAACAGTAAGAAAAATGGAAGGATTTTTATCACCATACAGCACTAGTGTGGTTGTAAAAATCAGTATTGTGTGGTAAATCATTGCCATCCACACATATGAGCACCATTAAGACTGGTACCTCTCCTTCTAATTCTTTTTTTTTTTTGAAGCACTCCATGTGCTCTTTGATCAATCAAAACATCTTCACTTGTTTTCAAACTTTCACCACCTGCATATGGGGCACATTAATAACCAGAGAGTTTAGGTCATAGTTAATAAAAGACGCTGATTGATAACAGGTACCTGCTTGTAAGCCGCTGATCCCGTTGTTATTGTCGGCTCTCCTCCTGACAAAGTCAACTCTGGAGCCAAATATGTGCATAACTTTCAGATTCCTGAAAAAAAAAAAAAGATTTAAGGTCTAATAACCAGGAGCAATCCACTGCACTACCTCAACATTTCCCCATCGACATCCTGATGTTTTCACATAAGCATGACACAGTGCCTTGAGAATGCATTCACTGTCTTGACCTTGTTCACTTTTTGTTACATTAGAGCCTCACTGAAATTTGTTGAGAGTTTATTTCGCAGAACAATACAAGGTAAATGCATAACAGCGACGCAGAGGGAAGATGATGCAGGGTTCAATTGATTTTTTTTGAAGAATTCTTTCAATAAATTCTAAGTTTTCTGTTTTATTATTACTTATTTACTTTTTTAAGGTGCTGTGTATTTAAGTGTTCTCCTTTTATGTTTTTGTTTGACGTGCTTAATGTCCTGCTAATACTTTTGCTTGATTCCTGTAAAGTGTGAGTGTTTAGAAAATTGTTATGCAAGTACAAAGTGTTTACTATTAAACACTATTAATGTATTTACTATTATAAATTCACATTTCACAAGTTGTATTTTTCCAGTTTGCTCTAACTCACTTATCTAAAACCCCCCTCCAAAAAAATTGCCTTCAAAAAACACCCAAGCAGGAATTAGACTCTCCCTAATTCAGTAATCAGTAACCTAAGCCAGTAATCTAAAAAATTCTTTCTATCTTTATCTATTTGGCTCTGAGCCTCTTTTCATCCTGATTCTTTCTGGTCTCCAGTGTACAGTGTGTGCGCCTTTATAGGTTCCTGCGGGTGAAACAACCCCTGGTAAACAGTTCCACCTCTGAGGATTACAATTTGCTCTGTACAGCATGTGTATTGTGTATTGTATAACCTTCCACAAGTCATCACAGTTTCACAGTTTTCAAAAAGACACTCCTTTGCAAAGTGACTGCAAAGTACCCACTGTGAAACTGATTTAGACCAGTAATTTTTGTCTTAGATTCAACACTGTGTCGTGTATTTATAATCAAGCTGCTTTAAAGAAAACAAGAACACAATCAAATGAAACAATATTGGGCAATTTAGAATAACTGACAGTTGTTCATGTTTCCAGGCCATGTCTACTTGTTTACAGAGGAGTAATAGTTCATCCATTTTTAAAATAGCCAGTGCTACCCCTCACTCCTGGAACATCAGGGGGCTGAGCCTTCCTTTATGACCTCCTCCCATCTGAACAAGCTTCCTGTTATTGTCAGCCAAGCACCCACACACACACACACACACACACACACACCCCCACACGCACACACACACACCCACCAACACACACACAAATGTGGCCATATGTGCTGCCAGGATTCCCAAATCTGTTCTGCGTGCCACTGTTACACTTTCCCTTTCCGAACAGCCCCAAATCTGGTCCTGGTTTGCAAGAGTTTAAAAAAAAGACAATGCTTTAAAGTTAAATGTATCCATCTCCCACTATGTGTCATTGCTGTTTCTATCTACCCAAATTTTGAGTTGTCATGAATTTTTGCAATATAATGGAGAGCCAACACGTCATTTTATAAAGAAAAGTTTTCAAATAGCAAATATTTGTGTTATGAATTGACAGTGGAAAAGATGGTGTCCACATGACATCCAACTGCACAGAGTCATATCTAATTACATACTTTTGCTTCTGGCTCCATCTTGTGGTCAAAAAATAGAAACGATCAATGCCTTCAGGGTGTTTTTGGATCATTATGCAGCAGCAATATAAAAAAGTGTGCTATTGTCCTACACAAATTATGTTATAAATTACACAATTCACCAACGTAAACATGCAAAAATACATGTTTTGCAAAACTGGAGAATATGGCTGGATTTTTCAGACTGTCTGATTCTGTTTTGCTTCATGCAGTTTAAAAAAAAAAGAATCAATGACTTTCAAAAAATTCAGAATAAAATCTGCATAGCTCATGATTAAATAGCTTGCATAGCAACCTATATGGGCAATAAGTTGAAGTTGATTGTACACCTTTATCAGTTTTTTGTGACTTAGGTGGAATTTCTGGCTCCAGATGAGGAAAACCACCACCAGTTTGGAGAAGCTCTAATCCAATCATTCAGCTATCCTAATTTAGTCCTTGTAAAACTTGCGCAAATTGTTATACTTGCCCATTTTTCTGAATAGTTGCTTGGTGCCTTATATTAACAAACAGGTGTCATCGTCAAACATATATTTTTTTGTGTGTGTGTGTCATTGGCATCATTCTTTCAAGCGATGATAATTGCAGCAGATTTCAATGAATGTGCATCCACAACAAGCAGAGGTTCATATGATTGTCAGGGCTTCGCTGTCCTGCATGTTCTTTATTTAGTTAGTCATTTATTTTTTTGTTCTCTTGGTGGGCAGGGTTTACCTGCTGCGCAACCTGCTGGTTTGGATGAGTGGGTAATTAACACGGTTCTCCATCGCAGTGTTTCTCAATTCCGGTCCTCAGGCCCCCCTGCCCTACATGTTTTAGGTGTTTCCCTTCTGCTACACACCTGGATTGAATCTATGGGTGATCAACAGGTTTCTGCAGCACTTGATGGTCATGCAATCATTTGAATCAGCTGTTCTGTAATAGAGGCACATCTAAAACATGGAGAGCAGGGCGGCCTGAGGACTGGAATTGAGAAGCACTGATAATGGCATGTTGAGAAGGTAATGCAATCATTTGAATCAGCTGCTTGGGAGCAGGGAAGCATTTAACTTAGCGTGTAGGACAGTAGGCCTGAGGACCAGCTTCAGGAATCACTACTGCTCTCCAGCTTTGTATATAACTAAATAAACCTTTATTTGGAATGACAAAGGTTCACAATAATCCAGTTTTATTATGATATTAGTTGCTTAAAGGACTTAATTTTACTTATGGATAATTGGCATTATTTAATAACACTTGGTTGTGAACTTGACTTTTAGGGTGCAAATGTAAATTGAAATATAGAAGTTAACATATATACCCTTTCTGAATAGCTACCTAGTTTCCCCTCTCACATATGGGCTTCAAAAGCTTAGAAACAGTTTTCTGTGTCAGAATCAATTGATCTGCGATCGATTTACTGGTGTTTTGAAAGGAACCCAAAGTCTGCACTTAGCAGGATTGCTTAAACCTGGCTTGATTAGGATGTTCCTCTGTAGCTTGGTAGGACATTCATGAACGCGATTAAACCAGCCTGTTCTGGACGACTTGCTCAAACTCAGATTTCTTATTTTATCCTGGATGAGTTTACTTTTATAAAACAGCCTCTAGGATTAATAATAAAAATGCTTTCCAATCCGAATTACATGCGGAATTAAACTTTGAATGGAAACCGCAAGACTATGTCTTCAGTTCTTGCACAGGATACTTTTTCTTTTCAAATAAATTTCACATGCTGTCGTAAAATAAATTAATGACTCAAACTTGGACATGTAAAACATGGTCAATTCACACGCGACTGTTCAGTTCACAGGAAGCAATCCTCTGTCCACTTCCAGTGCACTTGGTAAAAGTCATTTGTCCCCATATCGTTCGCAATCTAGACTATTTTAAGTAATGAAGATTCTAATGCCGGCTGAAGGGTTGATTGTATACCTTTCACTGCAAATGATTAATTTATGTGGCTATTGGTGACCTACGAGTCAATACTCCTTATAGAAAGGGCATGAAACAGGGGCAGCTAATGCTAATGTGGGGCTAATTTGTCATTACAAATATGGTGTGTAGATTTCACATTTTATATCTTAGAGATTTTTTTTTCCTGTTTTGCTGATGCTACCTTGCCTACCAGCTTTCTCATGCGCGAGTTATTTCGGGTTAAGGACCTCCCGCTAAGCTAACTGAGCAGCTCAGCATTTAAACGCACCGTGCTTCTGTTTAAGTGAACTTCAGCGCTCATTATGTCCAGCTGTTCAGAGTCAGAAGTCTCCTGTAGTGACAGGAAGTTGCCATTTTGTTATCTCCTCCTAAAAATTACTATTAATTTATTTTTTTCCTAATTTTCTTAAACTCATTATTATAGCTAGCACGACCATGGCGCGTGCTACCTATGAGGCAAGACCAATCAGTTGTAGAGGCTGTAGAGGGCTATAAATGTGAGATGGTTGCTATAGAGACGCCTGTGACTGAGGAGCTGAAGTCAGGAGACCGGACAGATTGCGGAGGTTATTTAGGTATGTAGCATGCTAATGGAAGACTAAATTGAATTTTTTATGTGCGAAAACGCCTATTTGTATGGCGTTTATTATTTCTTCGACAAGAAAAAGAAACTATGTGCAAGCGAGTTGTTTAAAATAAACTTTTAGTTAAACTGGCCTTTGTAGGGAAGTGAGGACGCTAGCAAAACGTTAGCGATGCTAGATGTTGGCGTGAACAAGTCTCGGTAAAACTGTCCTTTTCTTCGTTGCAATTACTCTAAAAGGCAAAATAATGTCATGAAGGGGTTTTAAGCCAATACGTTGCCCTTGCTTTAGACGTTGAAAGGGTTCTTAAATCAAAGTCACGCTGGAGGTGTTAGTAGAAAATGTACTGTTGAGTTATTTCCAGAAATCGAACTGTAATCATGTTCACGGCCCTGGCTACTAACGTTAGTTGCAACTCTAGCTGGCGGTAACTCGGAGAAGCGAGTTGACCTGGAGCCAACAGGTGGAAATGTTCAGAGAACTTGGTAGCGGTGTAACATCCTCCATTTTGTACCGTCTAACACGGTATGCATACAAACACCGTAAGGTTGTACTCACTTGCTAAATAAAGGTAACATCCCCCAAATTGTTTGCAGTTATTGGTTCTATAGCTGCCCCTTGTTTGTTTTTTTTGCCCAGAAGAAATTATTATTATTGTTCTGAGTTTAAGAACTTGAGAAACTAATCAATATTTTTATTATATTCTTGCTCTATGTCTAAAGAATGAATATGTTAGAAGGGTACCCCAATCGGCGAATAAAAGTTTATAGTAGCAAAACATGAAATTGACGCAAGTGTTTCACTTTTTGAAATGAGAAAACGTATAGAGTTTTCTTTCATAATATTCAAATTTATTTGGGATGACGTTGTGCACAGTTTAATGACTTCGGGTGGGTATTATTTTCTGTGATGCGTGCTCTGCATGTTTGCCGACGGGGTCTTTCACTGAACAAGCTCCTGTGATTGGCCACTAGAAGGTGGAAATATATTTTTCAGTATTGTCCTTCACTTGAACAGAATCATCTCTGAAAGCAGAAGTCCTTCCTCTTATAATGTGTTATCTTCACCTTTAAGTGTGTTGTCCAGGCCCAGTTTTCACCTCATTCTTTAATCATTTGTTCTTGCTTTCATTTCATGTAAACCTTAGATTTTGAATTATCAGGAATAAAAATATTATTCTAACTTGACTTACTGAAAGTGTAGTGTCTTAATTGGAGACATTAACTTATATTTTTTTGACCTGCAAATTACTTACCATGAAGAACATTAAAACTTTTCATATGTTCAAAATAGCCTGTTTTTATGCACAATTAAACCATGCATTTTGTAAATTTTTGTATTGCTTAACTTGGTAACCCTTTTTTCAGTTTGTGCTATTTTTTTAAATTGCTTTCTTTGCATAGCAACTTTTTAGTCAGCTTCTGGAAATGAGGTCAGTGTAGCAGCCGGACTATCACATTAGATTACTAAATAATACTTTCACCTGATGAACACCGAAAAATACGAAACTATTGAACAATTCTGAGCGCACAGAATTGTGCATCTTCATGGTTTCATAGCACAGCGACACAATCTATATTTGTGCTGCTGTAGCCCTTATATGTTGCTGAGTTCCTTTTACAGAAATCACTTTTACCAGCTGAGCTGTTTGAAATCTTGGTTTAGTTGTAATCAATATTGGATTAGCCATTTAATCTTAATAGGTTAGGTATCATTATACTAGCTGCATGTTGCGGATATCGTTTACATTGGTAAGATCTCATTGACAATTTGTGTTTTTGATGTTTTTAATTACTCATGAAACATGGATGTAAACATGACTTTTTGGTATAAAGTGAGCCATCTACTTTATACCAACCGCCTACATTATTTTATATTCAGATATGTACAGTAGGTGGCGCCATCAGGTTTCAGTGAATAAATCATGTGTTCTTTTCTATTTCTGAGCTGCGTCCTTAACATTTCAGAATGCAGGTTATTTATTTTCATACTGATATATAATAACCCTCTATCCTGGCCTATTTCATAGATGTGTGACTATTATTTAATAGAAATGCATGCAATTTTAATTGAGTTCTCGTAAGAAACAGTTGCTACTTAAAACCAGCATTATGGTAGTTTTCTTTAAGTTCTGGTTTTCTCTGTGACTAATGATCCACAAAATTTTTTAACTATAGCTATATAGGTTAAAAAGTTTTTCTTAAATATTTAATTCATTATCATTCTTGTTTATGTTTCATTTTTTGTTTGTTTTAAGAAATGTTGAATGTATTGGTGTTCCTCTTTAGGGTGTTTTGACCTGTTTTGTTTTTTTTGGGGGGGGGGGGTTAATGAAAAATTTAGAAAATGCCAGTTTCTGGTGTGTGTTCACTTTCATATTTTACTTGTGACTGACGCAGTGACCACTAGGTTTGTTTCTTCATCAGGAAGGTGTGTGATGAGCGCTCCGTTGTAGCAGAGCGTTCTCCAGGCTCCCTCGTCCCATCGATGCTTTTAAACAGGATGACTGATGTGAAAGCCTGCCCCTCCGTGAGCGGGAACCCGCCTCCACCAGAGGTCGTAAATCCCAGGAGGCCCGGGCGCCTGACCAATCAGCTGCTGTATCTGGAGAAGGTGGTGATGAAAGCGCTCTGGAAACATCAGTATTCATGGCCGTTTCGCGAGCCCGTCGATGCTGTAACGCTGTGTCTTCCAGTAAGTGCTTCAATTGTCAGTCGGTGTTTGACTGATGCAGCAGAATTCAAACTCATTAAACTTTTCATATATTTTCTTTTTTTTTACAAGCACAAACTTTATTTTAGAATTTGTCATGGATGAACACAATATTTATAAAGTATGGGGAAATTGACCAAAAAGAATAAATCTGTGAATTAAGGTGTACATGTGCATTCAGGTTCTTTTAAATTGATCCATTTGAAGAAAGTCCAATGGAACAAAGTCTCTTCAGGAGTGAATGAATCAGTAAATAGATTTTAGCTTGTGTGTAATTTAATCTCACTGCACCTGTTCATGTAAGCGCAAATTCATAATCTGCTTTAGGTCTGGACTTTAACTTCCCCATTCACAGGTGTGCTGTGACCAAAACATTTCTTTCTACAAGGTGAAGCTTGTTTTTTACTGCCTATGACAAGTTTTCTTCCAAGACTGTTCTATGCTTTAATCAGTCAAGTTTATTTTTTACAACACATTTTAGCAACAAGGCAGGTCAAAGCGCTTCACATCATAAAATCATACAATAACAGATTGTGAAAGCAGTTATATACATTACATTACATTGATGTGTATTGATGTATGTAATCAATACACATCAAATATGTTAGTCAATGTTCCAGTGGCACCTGTCTGTGGAGTCAAAAGCAACTCTAGACAGACTGGTTTTTAGTCAAGACTTAAAGGAACTCAGTGTTTCAGCTGTTTTGCAGTTTTCTGGACGTTTGTTCCAGATTTGTGGTGCATAGAAGCTGAATGCTGCTTCTCCATGATTGGTTCTGCTTCTGATGCGTAGCAGAACCGGATTTTGCTGGGACATTAGTCACCTGAAGAAAAATACTGGAAATGTTATTCAGATGATGGAAGGCCGACTTTGTAACTGTCTTTATATGACTATGGAGGTTTTTACTTAAGGAATTTTGTTTTAAGGGTGTCAGAGTAAAGAGAGCCAGACGTAAATGTATGTCTCACTTTCCAAATGTTTTTTAGTTTTTTTTAGTTTTTTTTATTGTAGTAAAAAAAAAAAAAACAATAATTAAAAGCAAATGTTATTGTTTTGTTTAGTTTAACTTCAATTCTGTGCTACTTGTGTTGGTCTGTCACCCAAAATCTCCATGAAGTCCAGTCAGTATTCTGGTTGTCTTGTGACATCGGGGGGTTTGAATGGCTTTGCAAGGTACTGTAATCCACTTGTTGTCTTCGATTAAAAAACAAAACGTTATTCAATTGTGGGCTTTTTTTATGTATGTTTTTAGGATTATTATAAAATTATTACATATCCTATGGATCTGAGCACCATCAAGAAGCGACTAGAGAACCGGTATTACTGGGAAGCAAGTGAGTGTGTAAAAGACTTCAACTCCATGTTCACCAACTGCTACATGTACAACAAGGTGAGAACACGATGGAATGCAACACACTGCTATGTTTGTTTTCCTGCGCCTTAGCTGAATTTAACATGTCTGTTCTGACTGGAATCAATATTGCTCTTTTGGAGTTGGCCAGCTAGATGGAGATTAATGGAATGATAAGGCCTTCCAGCCTCAAAGACTTCAATAAAATGAATTGCTCATTATCTGCTGTACAAAGTATTTAATTAGCTGTAATGCAGATAAAGGCTTTCCCTCTGCTTGCTTAGAAAGTGATAAATGATTTTCAACATGCAGGAGATGGAGGTTGGTCTGCTATTAAAGTTGTCTTCATTCATTTCAGATGTCTTCACATCTTCAGAAATGGCACTCCAGGGACATTTAGCCTCCCGGGAGATGCCTGTCATTTCCTGTCAGAAACCATTCTTTTTTTCTTTTTGGTTATCTTTAAATCTAAAGTAGTTTCTTGCTCAACTGCATGTAAACAAATGTAGTCTGCTGTTCACTTGATGTTTGATTGTTTAAATAGACATGCTGTAGCTCTACAGCTAAAGTCAGTAACCCTTTCTCCTTGTTTCTTTTCTTCCACAGCCTGGAGATGATATTGTTTTTATGGCCCAAACCTTGGAAAAGGCCTTTTTGCAGAAATTGTCACAAATGCAAAAGGAGGAGGTGGTCACTACAGTCTCTGCGCTTGAACCACTGAAAATGAAGAAAAACAATACAGGTGACTCAGAAATTGGATATTTCATGTGGATTTCGTTTTTTTTTTTTTTTTTAGTTTGCACATTTATACAAAACAAAAAAAACAATGTTGCAACCAATGATTATCTATCAATTATTCTGATTAATCAGATAAAAGAAATTGCCAAATGTTGCAGATTTTTCATTGAAGTTTTTTTATACTGTACTAGAAATGCATTTAAAGATAAAAACAAATAATTAAATTCCTTTTTTAAATGAAATACTTTATTGCCTAACATTGCCTATTGCAGTAAAAGCACTCCTTTAGTGAACACTTGATCATTTGTACCAAAGGACACATCCGCAGCTTAAAAAAGAAGGAAGGCGCTGTGGAGAATTTATCCATTCTCCATGCTAAGTTCTTGATGCATGAGGTTGAAGAAGAGTCAGTGAGTTGAATTCATAAATTCCATTTATTCATACCAAAATATGGCTGGTCCATTTCTCTTGCTACCTTTAGGAGTTAGCGGGACAAAATGGCATCAAACAAAAGTTTTCCATTCTCTTTGTTAGCCTCTATCTAAGCTATGCCCTAAAGAGGGCGTTCCCTAGTGTGTCATATCCTTTAACCCTGGCTTTGAGGGCGTTTCCTAACAGGTCATTTCCTTTAGCTTTAGCTTTGCAACTAGCTAAAAGAGATATAAGGAAAACACAGAATTATTTATTCTCAACAGCGCACACGAGCATGATTGACGGCACTAAGACCCTCCTCCTGGCTCTGATTAGTTGTTTTGCAATGGGAGAAGGCAGAGGAGCTCCACTTTTTTTTTTCACAGATCATTGTGTTGTTACTGTCATAACATAGTGACACTTTAAACAAATGTGTAACAAAGTATTTTTTAATAAAAGTTGCAGCTTTAGATTTGTTTTTATTTTTTTTTAACTTCAAACTCAAGTTTTAGTTTTGTTAGTATAGGTTTAGTTTGAACTGAAGTTTTGTAGCTAAACCTATGCCACTTTAGGAGTCCTGGGTAGAACAGACTTAACTTGAATGCAAAATGTCTAGACTTTGATATATTTACATGTTTAATTACTACTCTCTTTTCTTTCAGAAAATTGGCGTTTTTCTTTACTCCGTATCCTGCAGTTAACGATTAACCAATTACCAAATTAGTTGATTATTTTGTCAATAGCCGAGTCATTCCGATTAATCATTTCAGGCATAAAATAAAGTACTGTTTTTATCCCATAGCAGACTCTTCCAGTAACTGCAGTGACCTGTATAACATGTAAAGTTCTTCCCAGATCATGCGAGTGTTTTTAATCCCCACCTGAAGCAGATGCAGTGAAGCAGAAGTCTGGTATATCAGACGTTTTTCTCCAGCAGATGGTGATGGTCATTCCTCCCGATGTGAGTCGGATCAACCCACCCAACCTACTCGCTGAAAAAACACACACAACAGTAAGGTTTGATTTGTTCATGTGGCTTGTATCCTGAATGTGTCTGCATGCTGCAGTGAACGACACACAGAGCTCATCTCTTTCCCCTCCCGTCTGAATATTCAGATTAAAAAAACCTTGAAGCGGAAAGCCGACTCTGCAACATCCGCCACCTCCGTCTTCACAAACAGTGAGGTCTCCCCTGATGAGGAACCTTCAGTGCCTTGCACGTTGTTCTTCAGAACAAGCAACGGACGGCCCATCAAGCCCCCGAAGAAGGACTTGCCTGCTTTTGAGGACAAGAGGGTCAGAATGCCAGAGCAGCTCAGGTACTGCAACAACATCCTGAAAGAGATGCTGTCCAAGAGGCACTACGCCTACGCCTGGCCCTTTTACACTCCGGTGGATGCAGTGGCTTTGGGGCTCCACGACTACCATGACATCATCAAGCAGCCGATGGACCTGAGCACCATCAAGGTAAAGCTACCTAGACGTCAGAATATTTGAAGCGTTCCAAAAGCCAGTCTGTTCTGACGCAAGTTTTAATCTCTAGAAAAAAATGGACCAGCAGGAGTACGGAGGCGCCAAGGAATTTGCTGCTGATGTGCGACTAATGTTCTCAAACTGCTACAGATACAATCCTCCGTCACATGATGTTGTCTACATGGCCAAAAAACTGCAGGTATGCTGCTCTTCCTGTCTAGTTTAGGGTGAGAGCAGCAGATTTAAACCCTAATTTTAGTTAGCCAGTTTGAAGGGACATAAAGACGCTTTCCAAAAGTATACAATTTAATCCCAAGAAACTTTGCTACCAAAAAGAGATGATCACACAAACACATTCCCCTTTTTGTGCAAACTTTTTTTTTTCTTATTTCAACAGGAGGTTTTTGAAGCCCGTTATATGAACATTCCCCAAAAACCAGAAGGATGCTCCATCTCTCTACAGTGTGCCGAAAGCCAGGAGTCGAACAAAGTCGGAAGTCCCTCAACCTCTGAGAGTTCTCTGAGCAACAACTCCTCTGAGTCAGAGAGGTCGTCAGATGAGGTTGCCATGCAACTGGCTCATCTGGAAGAGAAGGTTGGCATCACACAAGCACAACTGCAATATATTTTCGCCTAATTTTCCTCATTTTCTGGTTATTTCGGCAGTTGAAAGCGGTCAGCGATCAGCTGAAGCGGCTCACCAAAGAGCCTCTGAAGCCGAAGAAAAAAGAGAAGCTGAAAAAGGAAAAACGAGCCAACGAGAAGGGCCTTTCTCGACTGAAGAACATTTCTGCGAAATACAACACCATAGTGCAAATGATTTCGAAATGCAAAAGCACCTCTCTGTAAGTGTCACAAAAATGGAGTTTGGTTTTTGAACCCCTACAGCTAGTATTAGCCCAAGATAAACTGTAATTGTTTTGTTTTTTTTGTTGTCGTTTTGTTTTTTTTTTGCATTTGCAGGCATGGAGTGAAACCCCACAATCCCGGAGTCCCAGCCAAGTGCAGCGAGGTCGTTTCAGTCCCACTGAGTAACCAGGAGAAGACGCAGCTAAGGCAGACATCGACAAGCTACCCAGTAAAAAACTGATCGAGATGCTGAACCTCATCAAGAGCAGGGAGACGTGTTTGGAAACGGCTGAATCCGGGGAGGTGGAAGTGGACTTTGAAAAGCTCAAAGCTTCCACTCTCAGAGCCTTGCAGCAGTTGTTGCTGCCAGTCTCAGTAAATGCAAACAGCAGCAGAAACAGTAAGAACACCTCACCTCCTCCACTGCTCAAGCTTTACTCCTCCAGTCTTTGTTTTTCATACTGTTCTCCAGCTAAATGACTGTTTAAGGCGTTTGTGTTTTTTGCATTAGAAAAAAAGTTGTTGATCCCCAAAGGAGGACTGAAGAGTGAAAAAACAAAGGAGGGTGGAAAGAAATCAATTATGAGCAACAAAAAGAACATGTTGATGAAACAGAAACCACTGGGTAGGATTGGGTCAATACGTTTCAGGGATCTGCTTCCTAATTTGAGGCACTGAGATTTTCTGAGATATTAAAACGTTTTTTGTTGTATTGTTTTTGTGTTTAAGTTGAAGTCTCCGGCAACAGCCACCAGTCGCCTTTCAGCAAAACCAGCAGCTCCTCGTTCAGCTCCAGCAGCAGCAGTGACAGTAGCTCCAGCTCCAGTGACGGCAGTGACTCTGAATCAGGTTGGCTTCTCACTTTGTCCTCTACTTTGGGCTGGTTCACCTAAGATTCACACAACTGTTAAACAGTTTTCAGTTTGCCTACACCCACAAGAAGTTTGGAAACTCATCTTCATTCCCATTTTTTAAATTTCCTTTTTTAGTATACCTTTTTGTGAAACACTTAGATTTTTTTTACTTACCTCACACTCAAATAAGATCACATCTTCAGATAAATTTGTTCTCACCAGAAGAACATTTATTTTATCTGACATCTAATCCACATTCTCGTTTCTTTTTTTTGTTTAAAAAACAAATTAATTTAGAAGTCCATTTTACTACAATAAGTAACCCTCACATTTTATCTTTTTTATGTTATTTATTTGGTGTCACTCAGATTAAATTTCTTTCTTTAGACAGTTTTTTTTTTAGTCTATGGATGATATATTTAGTCAGCTGTAAGTTAGTGATGAACCTTTTTGTTGTTGTTGGATAGTGAAAGCATATGACTTATGAAAAGCTTTTCATTGAGGTTTTTGGTACTTGCAATAATGCAATTCTACCACCAGGTGGGAGTAATGCACATGGTTTGCCCACAGCAATTTGCAAGTTATACATTTGTGTGGAAAAGGTATTCTATGTATAATTCTCAAAGGTTTGTAATTTTTATGATAGTCACACCTCGACTGTGACGGATGGACTCAAAAGGAGAAAAGATCCAGAAAAACACATTGCATAATTAGTATTTTATTGTACAAAATAAGTACCATATTTTATAAAATAGAACATAATATACATAATGGAAACTTTTGTTTAATTCCAACTATTCCAGTGCTTCTTTACCAGATTGTCAAACCCTGCAGCAGGGATTTTGGCTCTTATCCAGAACGTTCAGGTTTCTGGACTGTTGCCTAGGCAACACAAAGTTTCAGCTCCCTCCAAAAACTTGCTGTTGGTTTCAGGTCATGGCGATACATGACCTCACCCATCCTCCCCTCAATACGGTGCAGTCCTCCTGTCCCTTCTGCAGAGAAGCACACCCCAAGCATGATGCTTCCACCACTGTGCTTCATGGTTACCATGGTTGTGTTGGTGGAGTTCATCCCACAAAGTTTTATTTTGGTCTCATCTGACCTTGTGACCTTTTCCCATGCTAGTTGGTAGGTGCATAAATAAACTCCTTAAATAATGCAATAATTATTTAAACGGCTCACAAAATAACTTTTTCTGGATTATTTTTAAATGTTTTTAGATTCTGTCTCTCACATTCTTAGTGACAGGGAACAACCTGAAAAATGACACATGCTTTCCCTACTGCAAGTCGCTCAAAAGTCTTGAACAACCGATTGTGTTTTCTGTTTAATTTGGAAAAACAAAAGCAAAGTATGGCAAAAGTTGAGTTACTCCTGTAATCCCTGAAGATTAACACTGTGATCCAATGTACTGCTGAAAACATGCAGGAATTGGTGAAGGCTAGCCAGTTTGGATCAGAAAGTTTTCCATAAAAACCTTGTCATGAATGTCATGTTAATTTGGCTTTCTTTAAGTTTATTGTGAGGCTTGTTGACTGAGCCTGGGTGAGGAGTCCAGTGTTTCTGTGGTTGCTTACACAGTAAAGGTGGGGCTCGTGTACGCTTGCCCTCACATCTATTTTTTGTATTTTTTCTGGACAAGAAATCCTGCCTGTAGCTTGTACAAAATGTTTAACCTGATTTATTCAGGTCACTGAAAGTAAGCTGTTTTATTTCCCTGTAGCGTTTGATATGTTGCAACAATAGAAGTGTAGACTTGGTTACAATCAACAAATATTAACAGAAATGCATTAGAGTTGTGTAGCTCAACCACATATCAGCTGGCTTCAGAATCCAGACTGTTTCAAAAACAGTGGTGAGCTGCTAATAGATTATACAGACTGTTCAGTATCTGAGCTGCAGAGATCTTTCAGATTAGCATGTCGTGGAATAGATCATCCGTCGTTGACGAGCATGACTGAGTGTTTATTAGCTCTTCAAGGCTGTGGCCGTCTTACTGCCAAGAGATCCGGCATTCCTTTTTGTGATTGATGGAAGAGATTGAAGTTTAAAACTTCTGCTTTACTCCTGCTCTGAGAGCACATCAGGGCTTTACGATGGCATATTGGGCCATGGTAGATTGGTAAACAAACACACACACAAAGCAGGAGTAAGTTTCCACCAAAGGTCAGTTTGTGTTATTGAAGCTTTTGAAATGTCGATCAGCTGCATAGTTTTGCTTGTCAAACGTTTATTTGTTTGACATGGTTCTGATTTTTTTTTGCCATGTCTCTTGTTAAGCAGATTTCTGATTTTTATTGGGACTTTCTGGTTGAATAAAGACAAAATATTAAGAACAAATAATCGGATGTTTAGCCTAGCAGATTGAAAAGCTTGATTTATGTGTTTCTTTTTTTTTTTTTTTTTAACAGTGCCAAAACTGAAGAAAATGTCTAAGGAGCCCTGTCAAAAAGTTCACCAAAAGGTAGAAGCACACGTTTTCCTCTTAGGATTACAACTTGCATATTGTAGTAGTGATGAATGTTTATCCTCCAATTAAAGGTGACCCACAATCTCAGCAATAAGCGGGTATCAGAGATCAGACAGTCGACGAAGGCCTCGATCAGAACCCGTCATCCCTTATACCCCATCAAGCCCACGCTTCCAGAAACTAAAAACGACCCAACACCGCAAATCCCAGGCCACTTCTACGACGAGCTGCCTCTGTCCCCGCAAGGTAAATCTGTGGCTCCCCGAGCTTTTAGGAGGAATTACCTGATTTGTCAACTCTGGCTTCAGGCCTGATCTAGCTCTTGTACGTTCAAGTAAACATTTTAGTAAAGGTGTTCGACACGCTGTAATTTATTGTTGGCAGATTTGTCTGCGCTCTTATCCCCCATGGCCTCTCCTGGAGCTCTGCCAGACTGGGCTGCTGCCAGATTTGAGGTACTCTTCACAAAATGGAAGAACTTAGCAGTGCCAGGTTCTTACAAAGCCTTTTTTTTTTAAATTTCTAAATAATTTCTGACGTTTCTGAAGTCCATTTGAACCTAGGTTCCAAGGTTGGTTCTAGGTAACTATCATTACAGTTAAAACCAGACATATACTGGTTTTACACTGAATAAAGTCTCACTGTCTGAAGTTGAATCGGGCCATACTTCTTTTGTTTTAGGTTAGAACTGCCAAAATGATTTCTGTTTGCTCAATGCCACAATACTGAGAAGATACTGTATGTCAGAGATTTATCCAGTTACAACAAATTTGTTTTTTAACCTATTAGACGTTTCCAAAGCCATGACATCATCATCATCATCATGTGATGATCCTTCATTGTTTAATGAGACAAAATCATTCTGCATGGAAACTTTTAGGTTTTTTTAAAGACATTGATAAATAAATCTGACATATTCTTTCTTTCATAATTATGACATTTAGCAAATAGGAAAAAATGTGCAATTCTGACTGACCTAAAATGAAAATTTTAGTCTTTCCTATCATTGAAATGGGGAAAAAAAATTGTCTTTATTCAGTGTATACAAACTTTTTGTTACAACTGTAAATTTTTCATTTGCATTATAATAACATGTTTGCAATGTGCTTTAACTGTGAAGAATAGAATAGTTTCTCCATAGAGCAGCCTGTGTGTTCAGCATCAGGATGTTTCTGTGTAAAACCCAAATGTCTCCTGTATCAGGGTGCAGTGCTGTCCCCTCTCACTGACAGTCCACTGCTCTTCAAGGAAGAGATGGGTGACAGTAAGTTCCTTTAAAAACACATGATCTGATGTCACTATTGTCAGTTTAGTGACATATTATATAAAACCTTCTTCTTTTTTTTTTTTTTCTTCTGGAAGTTTATTTGACGGATTTCCGGGATCCTGAAGATTTTCCTGATGGTCAGGGGAGCGAGCTACTGCTCAGCCAGACCACAAGTAAATCTACTGAAGAGGAGAAATTCCAGATTCCCAAAAAGGTTGGGAAAAACCCTAACCAGAACAGATGAAACTATCCCTAACCTACTCAGCTCCTTCAGACTAGCCAACAGCAATTAGCAAACACCTGGTGGAACTGTGCTTATGCTGAGCTCATTATATAAGATACTTTTGAGTGTAATGCTGGTTAAAAACGTTGTTAAACTCTTAATAGAGGAGCCATGTTGTGATCATTTCCTGAAATGCAAAAAAATAGCAGTGATTTTATTTTATTTTTTAAAGACCGAGGCCCTATTTCAAGGCATTAAATTAGAAAGTCACATTTGTTCTAAGTAATGTTTGATATACACAGCATTTTTTATAACAACTGAAGGTAATGTCGTTACCTGATTGTGTTGTAAAATGGCAACATGTGCCTGGGAAACATATGATGCCCCTTTGAAGCAAACTTCTGACTAATTCTGTCAATTTTCTTCGTCAGGAAATTTTCTTGAAAAATGCAGAGTCATGGGCAAAACTTGTGAGGCAGTCGGTCACTCCAGCTGCTATCAAGGCCTCTAAAGAGAGCTTCCAGATGTTCCGCAAAGCCGCCATAGAAAAGGAAGAACGGGAGAAAGCCCAAAAGAAGAAAGCATTGGATGAAAACGGAGTGATGGAGCCTGTTGAAAAGAACAGGTGTTCGCCGAAAGAACACAATCTCTGTTCCACGTTTAAGCTAATTTAGTTGTTTTTCGTGTTCCTGTGACTCAGAGTTTGTCTCCTTCAGCTTTCCAGCTTTGGGTAAAACGGAGCAACCTCGTGAGAAGATTAAAGAGGATCCAGATTTGCTGGAGAGCATCTGCCCGGAGGCCGGGTTGGAAGCTCCCAAACGAGTGGAGCAGCCGAGGTCTCAAAGTGAAGCGAAGGCCCAGATCCAGCAGTTTTCTGTGGATAAAGAGCGAGAGCTGGCCCGCAGGAAAGAGCAGGAGCGCCGCAGGAGGGAGGCTGTTAGTACACTGCTCCGTTTCTCACTCTGGAACATTTCCCTGCATCACAGGGTTTCCCCCAGTGTGTTATAAGCCTGGCAGGCCACCAGGCTTTACTTGACCAGTGCTAAACATAATTAGTTTTTTTATTTTAAGTGTTTTTTGTTGTTTGTTTTTTTTGTTCTTTTTATACACCAGTAACAGTGATCACAAAGACAGGCTAAGCTCAGTTTACAGTATTGAAATTCGTGAGCCATCGATCTCTCTGGCAGGTGCTTCCGAAGAGTTTCTTCGCCTCTATTTATCAATTTGGAGAATAACTGCACCAATGTACACATCAAATATCAAAGCTGCTAGTATCAATACTGAGACGCATATTAACGCCTCGTTCCAAACCATAATTGGTGGCATCCGTTACTTGTTTTTTTTTTTCTTGGTGCAAATGGGTTGAGAATCTGAACACACAGTGAAGTATATAATATGAGAAAATAGAAAAACAAACACATTTTGGCGCAAATGACATGCAGTTTGTATGTTATGTACATCTTATTAGTGACTAGCCGCTAGATTTCAGGGCATTTTTGTCCAATCAGTACACTGCAAGGGCAGACACAACCGGACGATCGCCGTTGTATTGAAAATCTCTGACAATACATGGAGCTGCCGTTCTGCTGCGGTCCTACTCACACCCAGTCTAACTATGAAGTTTTGACTCTACCTGTTTTCTGCTAAAGCTTCAGTGAGCTTTAGAAGACAGTTATCTATTTAAAAAGATGATGGCATTTGGTTATACGACACACAGACTAGCTTTATTTAGGCCACTGCTGTATTTCCTTTATTGTTGTTTTTATTTCCAAAATTTCCTGTCAACGTTTTGTTTTAAACTTTTTAATGATCATCTGGTGGACTGCGCCTAGCGCCGCTACCAACAGGTTTAAGCCAGTTGCTGGGGAAACCCTGCTGCAGCCGTTGACATAACTTTTTAACTGTTCTTCTCTTTATATAGATGTCTTGTATTGACATGACCATGCAGCGGGAGATCATGACCTCATTTGAACTTGGCCTGGACTGAAGAAGGAAGCTGCAAACCAAAGCTCTACCCTCAAAGATCTTCAGTTGTCATGAGGTTTAACATTGTGAGATGCTCTCTCTGGCTTGAGGCAAGAAACCTAAAGCCTGAAAGGTTAAACTATGGGAGGAGGTGTAAAAGAAAAAATGCAAATAGGTCCGACCTTCTGTTAGCATTTGATATTTGCACTAACGCACTCTTAAAATGTTTATAGTACTGTTATTATTTGAACTCACATTTACTACATTATTGTTCATCCTTTGACAGTTTACTGCATTTTGTCAGAAATGTTACGTTTTGTTAGTTCTCGGATTTAATTGATTCCTTTCAGGAGATTTACAATAATTTTTTAATTTTTTTTCGCAAATGCAGATTTGAGTGCATCATACCTTCCTGCATTACAGTAATAATATGTAGAATAATGGAATACTGTAGGGTTCAAAAGATTTCCCAGCTTAAAGATTTACTTCAGCTTTTTGCTGGGCTATTATTACAATGTTAACTATACATGCACTGTGTTGTTTGGTCATACATACAGTTGTGACTGTGCTGCAGTCGTGAACAATAGTAGCAGATCTTCCAAGATGTTTGTATATGTTTAAAAAGGTTTTCTTTTAATTAACAAAATAAAGCTATTTTTCACTAATCAGTCTACACCGACCAATGATTGAGTCTGATACCTTATTTACATTTTGCTTCCACAAAGTTCTTCTTTGACCACAAATTTACCAATCTTTCAGACATGCATTTTGAGATAACACACTGATGTTGGACAACCAGATGTGGCTCACATCTGGTTGTCAGGACTCTTTGATGGCCTTTCAATTGCTTCAAACATGCTAATCCATGTCTTTATGAACGAGTTGCTTTATAGACGTGTCAATCACCGTGAAGAATATGACTTGGATGCAAGTGCTCAACGATGGAAGCAATCTACACACTTTTCTTGTTAACATGACGCTGAGCTCTAAAGTCATGAAGGCCTGTAGCTATTGATTCAAAACGTTGATTATCTCTGTGAACCATGTGGCATTCTTTAATGTTAGAGGAATTCACTGAACGCTGAGTGCAGCCTCTTCTTTTTACAAATGTCCTGGATCACATTTGACCTCTAACTTCATATTTTTAGTACACCCGTATTGATTATTTCAAATAGATCATTACAACCCCAGCCATCATGTCATGGCTTATGTATATGAAACTGCCTGGTGAGACGTTTGAAAAATAACTTGGTAAATCCAGAGCAGCTGATTGCATTCTAAGCACGCAGGCTGTGTTGTCATTGCGGTGTTGTTACCATAGCAGCGACGTGACGCCATACCGTTTTGCAGTGATTTTTCTGGACTTCCTCTCTCTACCCTGAAAAAAGCGCCGTCTTTTCTCGGCTGCGATGAAAACAAAGGAAAATAACCCAGGATTCTCCGCCGCTAACGGGTTACTGGCTGACATTTGGTCCGTCCTTCCCTGTCGGGCAGCACCGCGTCCCGCTAAACCACCGCCGGTGTCACACGCAAGCGCGAAAATCTGACGTGACGCTCGTGCCACAGTCCCATTCAGCCGCTCGTCGGGACCCTCCCTTCAGACAGTCGTGCGTATGAGCTGGTAGCGAGACAACTGCCTCCCTCCTCCGACCCCTCCCCCGGAGCTGTGGTTTAACACCAGCCGGCAGGTTAACGGAAGGAAATCAATAGGCAAAGCGACCTGGATTGATTTCCTGCGGCAATGCGAAGATGGCGAGAGTCCTTAACAACTTGCTGTTATTTCTGATCAGACTTGCGCTGAAAATCAGAGTTTGGGGATACTGGACGCTGATCTACGGTTATTGTGCTCTCTGCACCACCGCAGCCCTGCTGAAACTTTGCTGGAACATCGTGCTGAGACCGACAACAACCTTCCAATGGGGGATACGTGAAACTCCCCCGGCTTGTCTGAATGACACGTCCTTGGGAACTCATTGTTATGTTAGGATCAAGGTAAGACGCGCGCGCCGTCTCGCGCCCGAGCTGGAACTCATTGTGTTTGAGTCCCTCGCGCGTGTGTTCACGTGTGCTCGCACACCTTTTTCGCCCCCTTCCGCACCCCCTCTTTCTTTCGCTCTCCCTCTCTCTCTTTCTCTCTCTCTTTTTTTTTTTTTAACCCCACCCCCCCTCCCGCTGCGTCGCGTCGTGACAAGCCGGACAGGGCCTGGTTCAGTTGAGCCGAATCGTGAAGCGGTCTCTTGTTGTTGTGTTGTTGGCTTGGCGGAGCTCAGGTGGCGGTGCTGAAAGAACAGCTCCTCCGCCTCACCACTCCGCTTGCAGCGGGGCTGCAACCTGCCTCCAAACAACCAACCTACAGCTACAGGACGTGTTAAAACGATTATGTAATTTAGTATGTTGGTCACTAAATCCTCCCGCAACAAAAACATACAGTGTGTAGGAGAGTTTTCACCCCCCCCTAGTAATCTGTCACAAGTACAAGCAGAACTCGGGATTCAGCTGCAGACTGTGTTCACTGCGTGTTTTAACAGCTGATCTGGGACTTTGTTGATAATCCGTTGAGCAGTTCTGCCCAAAGAAGTGCTTCACCTCTTTTATGTTTTGCAAATAAAATACTGATCTGTAGAATCAATATATTCAAGTGAAAATACATAATGCAGATAGCAGTAAAATGAAACTACTGATTGTTGAGGGGAGGCTCCAATTTGAAAACGACACACTGCTTTGATCCATAAACATGATTTGCTCTTGTGACCTCTGACCCTCCGATGTTGGTTTTGTCAGTGTAAAGTTCACTGGAGATTTGTTTTGGACTTGAAGTGCTGCAGTCGAGATGATGCCCTGTGTTCCTCTGCCTGTTCTTTTTCCCAAACAGCTGAATCTAGTTCAAATGTTTCTGTGCTGCACTACAATGCCTTTCAAAAGTATCCACACCCGTCGGATTTCCTATGTTTTGTCACTTTACAACCTGATACAGTAATGTATTTTACTGAGACTTTATGTAACATACCAGATAAAGTAGTGCCAATTTGTAAATAGCATTTTTCAATTTTTCCAAACCTAGTTGTTCTATCTGTATGTTTAGGTCAGGAGGGCAGCTACTGTCTGAGGTGTATGGAGACACATTAGCACCGCTATACACATGTAGCTACAGCACAGTTGCAAGAGTTGATTTTACTAGTAATTTAAGATAACCTGAATATTTAGAAGTTTGATAGACTGAAATTGCTACCTACTGTCTGTCAACCACTTTGAAAAGTTTTTTTCATACTGTGACATCTTTCATCGTCCCTCTTCTGTTTTTTGTTTTCTCCTGAGAGCTTTCATTTCTGCTTCTCCGTCTTTACCTGCCTGTCATCAGATAACTCTACTCAAATGATGATACTAAAAAAAAAAAAATCAAGCAAAAGCATGTTCTCAAGTTTGATTTTTTTTTTTTTCCCACCATTTTCTTGGCGCCCTCGCTATCACAGCACCCTGCCTTTTGCACAATGACCATAAACTGTAGGGTCATCGTCCAGCTAGAAGCTAAGCCTCTTACTGACTCTCAAGTCTTTGCCAATCTTTTAGATACTTTCTTCCAGGATTTACCTATATTTAGCGCCATCTATCTTCCCATAAATTCTGAACGAAATTCCGAATAACATTGTTTAAAAGTGAGGGTGGTGTGTTCAGGGGGATGTCTTTTCACATCCCCCTGAACACACTTGTTAGCCCTGTTAGCTTTTTGGCCTCTCGTAGTATTATGTAGGCTGAAAAGTTCTGTTTTGGTCTCAACAAAGCCTCAAGAAATACCTTTTTTAAGTTATGTTGTAAAACACACACTAACCTTTTCACTCAAACAGGCATTATTGACAGGTGGATCAGAGACACAGATAATTAAAAAGCGTATCTCCTTCTTTCTTCTTGAATCTACAACAAAAGGTTATGGGAAAACAAAAGGCACAGGTGGATGTAAAGTGATTTAAAGCTACAGTATGTCACATTTTACAAAATATGTTTTTGTCACCATGTCCTGACAATATGTTATGAGACAGATAATCTGTGAAAAAAAATCAAGCTCCTCCACCTCCTCCCAGTGCTACTGCTGTCTACAAAAATGCGCCTCCCCGGTCAAAAAGCCTGGAGGAAGGACTTCGCGCTGTCTATTAACCTTCTGTACGCTGCTCAATGTGCTAGAGGAGGGAAAAAAACGTACAGAACTGTTTATGCACCTTCATCTATGCTCACTAGCATTATCATTTGTGTAGCAAGCAGCAGAGGGTGAGCACAAGAGTGATTGCCAGCACTAAGCACCTCCTCCTGGTTCTGATTGGTTGGTTCACGACATAATGATCATTTTAACAAATATGTAAAAAACATATACATTTTTAAAATAAAAGTTACAAACTACAGCTGTAACCCTCGTGACATAGTTGAGAAGTAAATGCAAAGACAGAATTCAACCATAAGGAGCTGCCTACAGATTTATCTTGATCATAATTTTTTGTGTTGTAGATTGACACCTATCCCAAGGCGCATTAATCTTTTCAGTGAAATATATTCAACTCGTCCACCTCAGATGACATGCTTTATTTCCTTAGGAGGCGCGCGTGCGCTTACCGCTTTAACATTAGCTGATGCTCAGTTTTTCACTCGAGGTACAGTAAATCATGAAATGCTGAGTCGGTATTTTGTGGCTGGGTATGAAGAGGGGGATGAGGTTGTCGCCGCAGGTTTGATTTGTGCGTCTTTCCGTTCTGCAGGAGTCTGGCCTGCGGTTCCACTACGTTGCTGCTGGGGAGAGAGGAAAGCCCCTCATGCTGTTTTTGCATGGCTTCCCCGAGTTCTGGTAGGTGTAGCAGTGAGAGCACCGCCCCGGGTCCAGCTGCAAACATTTACACTCTGCATTTTGCATACAACATCCATTGACTGTATCACTTCTTCACCGTAAGGCTGCCGCAGCACTGTTTATTATCTGCATTCTGACTTCAGCAAAAATCCATCCCAGTCTTATTCACAGACGTGGATTATAATTGGCTTGGGTGGGATAGTGAGGGGGGTGTTTCAGGATGTCCTTATCCTGAAATGGAAAAAAAAAAAACATCTATATGCTGAGGATTGTGTCCTGGAGTGAAGCCAAAGAGCTATAAGCCTGTCCATATCTATAGGATGTTATGTAGGCTGAGGGCTGAAAAGGGATTCATTTAACAGTAGACAGGAGCAGTTTCTGCTTCACTCTCCATCTCCCTGATTGGGATGATGAACTGAGCTGAAGGTGGTCAGAAAGATGCAGCTCTTCCTTTTTGAAATCTGTTCACTTACTTTTCGAAAGCCAGAGCAGCGTACGGAGGATCGTACAGCAGTACGCATAACCCTGCAACATTCAGGATGTTGTGAGATAGACCAAAACAAAGTAGTGAACAGCTGTAAAAGGATTTAAAGTCAAAAAGTGTCCCATGTGCTTGTATTCAGTCCTAATTTCCTATTCAGTGCAGGTCTGAACTTTGACTGGACCATTCTTATCAATGAATATGGTTTAATCCAGCTGTGTCCCAATTTTTGTCCTGAGGGCCAAGTTAAAAGCTCCCTTTTATTTTGGTAAATGTAAAAATGTATGTGGCGTTCTTTTTTTTTTAAATCTGTTTAAATAATAAACTAAAACATGCAAAACTTTATTGAAGCAAACTAAATTGTTGGAATGTTTAGATGCAAAATATAAAAAAAGGTGGTTTCCTGATTAATGATATTGAAAACCTCCCAAAACTATTCTGTCAAAACTGTCAGGGTTGTTTCCTATTTTCACCACGTGTTTTCAATGAAAGTATAAATAAATATCAATAAATTTGAAAATATGTGTGCAGTTTAGTGATATAAATCACACTTTTTTATATGACTGGATATAAGAATATGTCCAGTATATCCAGTTTATATCCTGCTGAACACATGAGAAATGTGAATGTTTTTCAGCAGCAGTATTTGTGTTTGTAGAGCTGCAGTATGATTGTTGTGTCATGCAGTCAAAGTCATACAGTTACCTAAAAAAAGAAGTAATAAATGGTTTGAATCATCACTTTTATTGTTATCATACCAGTACCACAAAATATTGTGATAAAACTTTAGGTTCATATTGACCATCCCTACAGACCACTAAAGGAAGTACATTTAAAAACATAAATGACGGGGTTAATGAAAAGTATTTGAACTCTGGTGGTAAGACTGCAGGAGTCAGGGAGGAGTTTGGTCAGACCGTCAGTTCCCGAAACCAGGCACAAAAAAAAAAAAGTAAAAGCGACCGCGGACACGGTAAAAAACTCCCAGGGTTCAATGGACTCCGTCTCTTAAAACAGTGGGAGGGTTAATACTTGCTTAAAAGTTATTTTCAAAATCTGACAAGCCCCACTTGAATGGATATTAAAATTTATTTTAAATATGACTACGACCTGACAGAATCACAACCATACATGTTTCTCTTCAGGTTCTCCTGGCGCTACCAGCTGCGTGAGTTCAAGAGCGAGTTCCGTGTGGTGGCTGTGGACATGCGCGGCTACGGCGAATCCGACCTGCCGCTCTCCACGGAGAACTACCAGCTGGACCACCTGGTCACCGACGTGAAAGATATTGTGGAGTACCTGGGTAAGAAGCGCCTCCCTGTAATCTCCAGAGGGCAGGCTGGACGGTGTTGTGACTGTGTCTCAGGTCAAATATAAACTTGTTTATCAGTCTGTGGTCTTTGAACAGCCCTCTGGCCTGCAGCGCACACAGCATGACAAACTTCCTGTGAGTCAGCCTGATGACTCCATCCTAACACAAGCAGGGAGCAAGCTGGAGGCTGTCCTCACACACCACCACCATCATCTGACAATTATCTGACCAGAATAGCTGCTGCCTTTCCCCCCCTCCTTTTACTCTTAAAACTAATGCAGATTTCACACTTTAGCTCCTTTTTAAGGTTCTATTTAAATCCAACATTGAAGTGTCGCTGAAGATTCAGGTTCTCAGCTGTCACTTCAGAACTAACAGTGTGCTAAGTGGCTACTTTTGCAGTAACTACAAGAAACCTGATCTAATTCGAACGGTCACCTTCTGTTTTTCCTGCAGTTGCTGTTGTTCATTTACACGGAGATGTCTGTATTTGAAGAGGAGACGGAAGCAAAGGTGCTTTTTGGCACATCAGACGTTCCTCCATGTATTTCATATAAACCAGTTACAGAAACTATTTAACCAGTTAAAGAAACACGAGCTTTACATCAATGTCCAGCCCTGACATATTGTTTCGCTTTATCAGAACAATTAGCAGGCGCACACACTTTTACTTTTGCTACATCTCACTACAGAAGGATTTTCTCAGCTTGTCCACCATCTTGAACACTAATGGGCGTTTAGGTTTCAGGGAGTTGATTCAAATCAGTGGCAGGAAGCTGAAAATAAAGCTGATTACAGAGGCTGAAGGTCAAAATGGTTTATCAGCACAATTACAACATTTTGCTGACATCTTCATTTATCAGTTCTTTAGTTGTTGTACCTTGTAGCAGTATTTCATTTTTAATGTGCAAAGTAAGCATAAATTCAACCATTCAAACTTGAAAAAGAAAACATTGAATGTATTCCAGTTAGACTATGGTTGAAAGCCAGTAACATTCATCATATTTCTGATTTTTTTCCATTAACATGAGACAAGCGATGCAAACTTTTGCTTTAGAAAATAAAAATAAATTAAAGTTATTGGAAAAAGAAAGTACACCCTTTGTTTAACCTTTCAGAATATACAGTAAATCCTCTAATCCTCACCTGGTTCTAAATTATTTCAAATTTAAAAGTCAAGCGTGTGAAAATAAACACCAGATCTCACGCTGCTTTTGTCTTTAAACAAAAATGAAAGCAAAATGGAACAGAGGAAGCAGTAATGGGCTGATGCTAAAGTGAAGACATCCTGGGTCATTGTGACTGCAGGAGTTCTACATGTAGACAGTGTCAGGCTGGAAAGACACCGACAGCTTCCTAAGAGAAGCAACTGCTGCTGCACATCAATCTGAGAAGAATTATAAAGATTCTAATACTTCCACAGAATTCAATTCCAATTATTCTTTATACTGAGGAAGATTACTTAAAGGGAGTTTATTATGTAAAATCAACTGTTTTGAGCTTTGAATCATGTTATAGTGTTGTTCCTCCATCATAACTTCTCAGTCCAATGATCCTAAGAACAACATAATGAAGGAGCATTGCTGTGACGATGTGCTGTAGGCGGGGTGGTGGAAAGAGCAGGAGCTTCTTAAAGAGACAGTGGCCCAATTTCAAGGCGTCAAATTGCAAAGTCGAATTTCTTTTAAGTCATATTTGATATATACAGCATTTTAATAACAACTGAAGGTAACACAGTTACTTAAATTGTCCTAGTCTTCCCATGAGTGGACGTCGCTGCAAAACCCAGAGGCAGCTTTTCAACATGAAATGACAGTATGGAAAATGTTGAGTGTTTCTGTACGCTTAAAGTTAGATTTTATCAGAACTGAAAGAAGATGAGCTTTGATTTTGTCATAACTGTAGCTGTGAATGCTGCCTCCTCTGCTGTTGTGCTAAAAGGCTCATTCATAAGTGATGTCTCCTCGCTGACTGTCTCTCGACTGTTACCATAACACAGCATTTCTCCAAAAGTGTAAAAAGTAAAAGAAAACAAATAAAAGAAGTTGAGTTCTTATAAACCCCAGAGAGCCAGAAGGAACCCAGTGTAGCCTCTGCTACTGGTTGCTACTGGTTGATTGGTTTCCTATTTGCAGACAGGCCAGCGCCTGTCCAGAAGCTGAATGTGGATTAAACTCCTCTATTAGCCTGATGTGTTGTCCCTAATCTGAGCCCAGTGAGCAGTTCAGCCTTTGGTGATATCCTCCACAATCTTCGGAGCACATTCTCTGTGAAACATTAAGGAAAGCACTGTTTTATTAAAGTCAGTGATGGCTGGAGGAAGAGCTCTCTGCATTGTTCCTGCTGTCACTGTACGTTACTTCACAGGCTGTGGGGAGTGAAGTGCTCAATAATTTATCCTGCTGTGCAAATCATGCTTGATGGTCACTTAAGCGTGGAAAAAAAAGCTTGCTCTGATTGTACAATACCTGCTGTCCTCTGCTCAGCAACCAACTGAACCAGGGGTCAGCAACCTTTTCCGGTCAAAGAGCCGCTTTTGCCCCCCCACCCCCCCCGCTACAAAATTAAACTCGAGCCGCACAAGAACTGTTTTCGAATATGTACAACATGAAATGTTTCATTGTGAAAGCTAACGAGTGAAACGAAAATGTATTTCTATTTTCAGATTTTAAAGCACAATGAGTTCTCAACTACAAAAGAAAAAAAAATACTTTTTTGTTGAATGGAGGTGAGACTTTTCCATAAATAAAAAAATGAAGAAAGATAAATAACATAGCTCAATGCTAATGACTTTTAGCCTGCTGTAAATATTATGTGCATATTTTGCATAAGAACGTACAGAAAAAAAAAACAAATCCTAAAATGACCATTTCCTTTTGTACCCATAATCAAAAACATTTCGATTTTGGAGCCGTAGCTCGCAGAGCCCTCAACTAGACTCTAAGAGACGTTGACACGAGCCACACTTCAGTCCAGACCCACTGGTAAAAATCCACATTACAGAGTTGCAAAAGTATTCATACCTCTTTCATATTACAAAGGAAATGTGTTACGTTAACTGATGGAACAACATCAGGCAGAGCATTATGGGTAAAGTGGCACAAAAAATTATACATGGTTTTCAAATTAAAACTACGTTTTCAAGTCCGTAAAACTACGTTTTCAAGTCCGTCCACAGGCTGAATGTGCTTTGACTAAAACCACATCGTCCTGTGTTATCTGGAGGATGATGGGTATCAGAGTGGCGTTCCATTGCTCAGCTGTTGTTTGTAGTTCCATCCCAAATTCATTCAGCTTCTTGCTAATTCCTTATTTTAGAAGAATCTGGTTGTCTTTTGGATCCTTTTGGATCCTTTTTGATCCGTTTGGACAAAGTACAACGCTCCTGCTTCAGGTCTACTTGGATATCCTTCATGCTAGCTTGGATAGCCTCCAGGACTACATTCTTGTTAGATTCACCTGTTGTTGGCTTCATCCCAATTTCCTGACACCAAATCATCTTTATCGTTTTTAAATGTGTTTTTAAAGACAGTTTTGGTTTGCTGTTCCTCATAGGATTATAAATAGAAAAGCTACATAAACTTGATTTTGTCTGCTAACCTGGCAATGTTCGATAAAGTGTCCTCCTCTTCCAACAGTCCCTGACCCAAATAATAAAAATGATTACAAATTCTTTAGAATCGTTCTTTGTAATCACAATAGTGTTACTATTAGTATTACCGCGTCCTTCTTTCGGTAATTCCATAAGGCTAGAGTTTATGGATACAAATTGACACAGGTTGTAAAACTCAATGTATTGTTTTCCTTCTGCTTCGTTGCTATTGACTACTTTGTGTGGGTTTGCCACATAAAATCCCAGTGAAATACACAGAGCTTTGTGTTTGTAATGTGACAGAAGGTGATAGTTAAAGCAGTCGGCTGCTGCTCTCGTCTCCTCCATTAAAAGGGAATGAGCAGGCAGTGATTTGTCTGAAGCAGCGCTGAGACTTTGCTGAGTCGCTGTGAAGGATGTGTGAGCTCGGCGTTGATGGGCGGCTAAATCGTATAAACAGGTGGAAATGGGTCTATCACAGGTTGCTCAGGGGGATTACTCAGTGGGGATGCGAACAGTTATATGATCATTCTGATCCTTTAGTCATGGTCTGCCTCAGCTGTCGGTCATTACAAACTTTAATTAGACAAGAGCAAAGGTTCTTTTAGGGTGGAAGGTGTTACCTGCTATGCTGTACCGTAAAAAAGTGTTTCAGAGGCTATAAAGGGCAAACAGTGTGTGTACTTCTGAAACTACAGTTGAAACCAGAAGTTTACATACGTTTAATTTTTCTGACTATAAGAAGCTACCAAACACTCAGAAAATGTATTTTAATGACATTAATGACATTAATAAATAAAAATCTTAAATATTCTCTCATTTTTGTGGCATTTAGTGAATAGAAATAATTGTAATAATTCTAACTGATCCAAAACAGGAGAAATTTGGTCTGATTTAACTTCAGACAGTGAGGGGAAAAAGGGCGCATTTTGCTTCTTTTTTTTTTTTACAGTGTTTTTAAGCTTCTGGTTCCTATTGCAAGTCCAGACTTTGACTTGGCCACTCCGAGACCTTTATCTTTAAGGTTTTAAGGTGTTGAGCTGTCCAGAGGCTAACTCTGCTCTGCTTCAAATTGTTATCCTGTTACGCAAACCAAGCCGAGGCCAAGTTCTTTTTCTCTTTTCAGATGAAAAAAACATAAAATAAAATTGTTTAAATGATGCTGACTGATGTTATTTGTGTCTAATACTGAAAATGGTTTGATCTGAAATGTTTAAAGTGTGATAAACTAGAAATCTGCATGAGGGAGAGTCTTTATTTATGAGACTATGTCCACATGGTGTAGTTTTGATGAAAAGGAAAATGTTGTGTGTGTGTTTGTTTGTTTCCTTCCAAGGGTACAACAGGTGTTGCCTTGTGGGCCACGACTGGGGTGGAACCATAGCGTGGCTGTTTGCCATACACTACCCTGAGATGGTGACCAAGCTGATAGTCCTGAACTGCCCCCATCCTTCTGTGTTCACAGGTACGATCTCGCCACGAGCACATCCTCATGCGTCGCTCTTCATGCTTCAAAGGAAAACCAATTTTCCCTCGTGCTAATTAGAGAAACTCCAATCTGGCTCGGAATATTACAGGAATTATGATCGTTAATTAGGAGGCGTCATTACTCCGATTGCGTGTCTGCATCTAGCTGGCAAATCTTCCTCTGCCTTTGGGGGAGCAGGATGATGAGGAGCTAATTACAGGGAGGCACGCACAAAGCAAGAACAGCAGGTTTGACTGCAGGAGACGGGGCGGCAAAGTCAAATCCCATCCTCCGCCCTTGCAAGTGTGTGCAAACTTCCCGTTAATTAAAACCAAAAATGAAACGTCTCCCTTGCTCCCCCTCTTGTCTGTCTTCTCTTTCTCCTCCAGACTATGCTCTGCGTCACCCCAGCCAGCTGCTGAAATCCAGCCATTTCTTTTTCTTCCAGCTGCCCCGCTTCCCAGAGCTCATGCTCTCCATCAACGACTTCAAGGTGGGCTTATATGCTTTTCAAGGTCAAGCTTGTGTCTATGTGGGCACACACTTGTGTGTGTGCGTGTAGGGGTGTGTGTGCACTGGCGAATGTCGCACACTGTTGCAGTGTTTGTTTTTCTGTGTCAGTGTCATTGGTAGACATGCACTCCTGTGTACAATCTACAAATACTCACCTAATATTCAAAGTGTCCCCCATTTAATAGGGTTGATACCTTTTTCCCTGATATGTAAATGATCAGAGACAATTTCAGATTTGTCAACAGATTGGATTTCAATTATTTTGCATAAATAGAGCTTCTTAGTGCTGAGGCTGAAGCTGCATTGGCCTCTTTCCTATGAGAGGAAGCTGGTGCCTTATTATCGCCTTATTAAACGGTGCTGCAGTACAGTTTCTGTCCCCTACGACGGAGTGTTAGGGCCAGGCTAAGAATGAAAAAGTAAATTATAAGAATAAAGTCATAATATTATGGGAATAATGTCATAATACTGTGAGAAAAAAGTAGTATGAGAAAAAGTCATAATATTGCTAGAAAAGTCACATGACAACGAAGTTGAAATAATACGAGAATAAATATCTAATAATACAAAAAGTAAAGACAATATTTTAAGAATAAAGTCGTAAAAGTACCAATAGAAAGTCCTAATATTACAAAAATGAATACAGCATTGAAGTCAAAATAATATGACTAGAAACATTTTGCTTAAAGGTTTTAGATTATCTAATAAATGGTGGTATCAGACAAAAACACCCAAAGTTGATTCAAAAATTCAGTTTTTAAAGCTTCCTGAACTTGCAATATCTCCATACATCATTATGGAGGACTTTTGGCTTTTTCTACTTTCAATTCAGCCTCGTTGAAGATCAACTGATCACAAGGGATGAACTCTTCAGCAGCTTTTAAGTTAATTTCACTTAATAAGTGAAATGGTTGTGAATGATGCAGACTGATCATATTTGTGTCTGACATTGAAAATGGTTTGATCTGAAATGTTTTAAGTGTGATCAACTAGAAATCTGCATGAGGGTGAGCCATTTCACTTTTTTTCTTGAATTTTAGAGATCCCTGATGTTTTGGCAGCAGTTTTGATAATCAGCTTTAACAGTGATCCCATATTCAGTCTGAGTTTTTCAGGTTTAGAAGCACAGCATGAGATGCCTGAACTGCAGCTGAAGGTCGTCAGAGCTGATCTCACCTGCGATGCAGCTTCTCTGTCTCACGTTACGGGAACGTCGGCCGTCC
The DNA here is from genome assembly GCF_003331165.1 of Xiphophorus hellerii. Lineage (NCBI taxonomy): Eukaryota > Metazoa > Chordata > Actinopteri > Cyprinodontiformes > Poeciliidae > Xiphophorus > Xiphophorus hellerii. Next base: position 29,977,647 of record NC_045680.1, read on the forward strand.
TCCTGCAAGTTTTCTGCCGATCAAACGGCACCAGTGTCAGTCTGCTGTCTGTCTGTCTGTCCTGCAGGCCCTCAAAGCCTTGTTCACCAGTCGGAACACCGGGATCGGGAGAAAGGGCCGATGGCTCACTGCAGAGGACTTGGAAGCCTACTTGTATGCACTCTCACAGCCGGGAGCTCTGACAGGAGCTCTCAACTATTACAGGAATGTCTTCAGGTAGGGGGGCTGACTCATATCTCATATCTTTTTTATTTTTCTTTAAATAAAAAAAAAAAAGAAGAAAGATTTGGAGAAAAGTCTTCTAAAGGGTCTGAAAGCATCTGGGGTAACTCGCTGACCTGCCCCACATACACAGTAGCAGGATGCTTTTCAGCCACCGTGACCCGGTTCTGTTGACAAAATGTCACCTGATTGTTTATTGCTTTGTTTAGCCAAACTAACAAACCTTTTAAATGCTCAGAGTCGGACTGTGTCACAGTCCAATATGATAAAACCTTTTGTATCCTTAAAGGGACAGTATTATGTAAAATCCACTTTTTTACATCATGTTCCAATGTTATTCCTTTATCAAAACCATAACTGGAGTGTTCCCTGGATTATTTCATGCTTGTTTGAGTAATCCTTTAATCTCCATGGCAACCATTCACCTGTGCAAAACGCCTGGTTGGACCTAGCTGCAGTTTCCAAGCTTCTAAGCTCTGCCTCACAGAGCACACCTCCCCCACGACTTCCCCTCTCAGGTCCTTCAGACTAGCCAGCAGCAATTAGCAAACAACTGGTGAACCTGCACATCTGCTGAGTTCAGCATTAGAGCTACAGTACCTCTCAGTGCAACGCTGGTAGAAACATTATCAAAAGGTTTAAAGAGTGGCCATGTTTTGATGACTTCCTGCAGGCGGAGTTTCATAATAAGCAGGAGTTTTTAAAGATACAGCTGCCCAATTTCAAGGAGTTTAAATTTTAAAGTTAAATTTCTTTTAAGTCATATTTAATATGTATAGCAGTAGTTACTTGATTGTCCTATAAAATACTACTGAAAGATGCCTAATGCTGCCCCTTTAAACCATATTTCTGATGTCTGCTGTGAAATTTTTAAATATTTTGGAGTAATTACCATTTTAAAAAGGTTTAACCGCTTTAGTTAAAGTGCTTGTCACAAAATCTACAACCACAAAGTAGTGCATGACTGGGAAGCAGGAGAAAAATATGGTTTTCAAAACTTTCTTCATTGTAAGATACAGTAAACTCAATGAGATTGGATGGAGAACATCTGCAAACATTTATTTATTTTCTGGTCTGCCAACAGATTTCCCATTTGGTTTAACTCTTGTCTGTAACTGTACCATTGTAACAGAGGAACATACTGTACAGGGAACAGCTGCATTTATACTGAGACTTAATACCAGTGGACTTTTCTGACTAATTAGAGGACTTCTCAACATAGCAGGGTTTAGTCTTACTGACTCGTTTGTGTGTTCATTGAACAAATTTATTTCTATAGCAACAAGAAAGTTAAAAGTGCTTTTCACCATAAAAACATAATACAGTGACCTATTAAACATTATATTTTGACATGCAAAATTATCACGCAAATATACCTCAAATATATTGAGCAAAGTTCTTTGACCTTTCACATCTAAACAGGTGGGGGTTTAGCTTTGATTTAATTGAACTCAGTGTTTCAGCAGTTTTGCAGTTTTGTGGAAGTTTGTTCCAGTTTAGAGGAGCATAAAAACTGAATGCTGCTTCTCCATGTTTGGTTCTGAGTCTAGGGAGTTATGCAACATGTGCTCCACTTCACGATTATGCTCTACTTTGTGTTGGCCCACTACATAAAATTTCAAGTAAATACATTATTACAATTTGTGCTTGTACTGTTGCTAAATGTGCAACAATTCATGGTGTAAAATCTACTTATCTGGTAAGTCACCTGCGACAAAGGAATGAGTGACTATGATTCTTTATAATCAAATAGCGTATCCGAACTAGCTTCAACTCAGGAGGAGCAAGGGAAACACTGTGTTGAACAAAACACATATTTATTACACATTCTGACAATAACACGAGCAGAACAAAATAGTCAATGCTACTACTAGTCCTAAGTCAAGTCAGTCAAGTTCAAGAGTTTTTTTTTCCCTTTGATTTGTTTTCAGTTCCGTTCAGTTTTCAGATCTGGATGTCATACTGTAGCTACCCGGGCAGCGTTAATATGTGCAATCCCACCAATCAAGTGGAACAGAAGAAGGTTCTTCTTTGGCATCGTCGTGGACACAACGTGAATCCGCTCTTTTGGATCCTGGCTCGCCGTTCTTCATGTCTCTCAACACACACACAAAAAAACAGCCTCCATGTAGCAGAAACATCTTTCACTATAGTGTCATATACAATTTTAAGTCACTTCAGTGAAAGTTTAACTCCTCACTCCGTGTAGATACAATTATTTCCAGCTGTGATGAATAAATTTAGTCTTTTAGCTCAACAAAACATCCCGACATAATATTCACTGAATTGACATCAATATCTTCTTTTCAGCACTCTTAAATCCGTACAGTGGAATGAATAACAACTCACTGTCACTACTTCATCAGTATCAGCATTTCAAAGAGAAAAGGCGCAACATCAGCAGAATAGCCTTTGTGAGTTAGCCATAATAAGCATTGCTAATTCACATACAAAACATCATGTAGAGAACATCTAGAGAAAATCTATTTCTATTTCGGAGAAATAGAAACACACAAGACACACGTTTTAAAAACAATCTGTATAAATTAGCAATAGTATCTAAAAATAGATTCTATTTTTAGATGACAGTATCTAAAAATACTATCATCGCTGACACAAGTCTACCAAATATCTGCATCATCCTGCAGCTTTCTTTAATAAACTATCCACTTCTGTTAGCTGAAAGGAGGAACAGGGAAGAATATTGAAGGGCATGTACTGTTTTTTTTTTTTTTTTTACATGCGAACTGTGCGTGCATGACTGGGCAGGCCATCTGCTCCCTTCTCAAGCAACGAGCTTCCTCAGAATGGCTTTCATCTGCTCACATGAAAGAAATTGTTCTGACCCATGACCACCAGGGATGTAAATATCAACGTACAGTCATTCATTATTCATCCAATCATTTCATATGTATTGATTAACCCTATAATGATGTAGCTGAAAACACACTGTGTGGGATTTCACTACCACTATAGTGCAGATAATATAAACAGGAGCATTTCAGTTGTTCAGGATCTACTGGGCCTGTTTCAGGCGAGCTCAGAAGTCTCAACTCAAAAGGAGTTGAGACTTTTTTCTAGAGCTGTGTGGCCTCCTGACCGGAGACCATCTCCTTTGTTCCTTGTTGTTTTCGTGCCAGCTCTACTGCAGTTTGGTTCACTTCTGGCTGCAGTGTGAACGTAGCTTTAGTAGTGTGTGATTTTTAACACACTGCTTGAACGCCCCCCCACCCCCAAACATTTCAGAAGGGCACTTTTAGTCTGAAGTTAAAACGGCCTGTGCTCTAGCACCACCTAGTGTCTATCTGTGCACATCCCTGTTCTTACCTACCTATTTCAATGGCATACATTGAAGTTTGCAGGTTTAATGTGAGAGAATGTGAAAACATTTAAGGAGTATGAATATTTCTACAAAACAATTTCTTTTTTTCTTCTTCTTCTTCCACATGTCAGCTAAAGTGTAACTTGTATCTGTTTGTCTCCAGCTCGCTCCCTCTGAGCCACAAGCACGTCAGGTCTCCGGTGCTGCTGCTGTGGGGAGAGCGGGACGCATTCCTGGAGCAGGAGATGGCCGAGGCGTGCCGCCTCTACATCAGGAATCACTTCCGTCTCAATATCATATCCGGGGCCAGCCACTGGCTGCAGCAGGACCAGCCCGACATTGTCAACACCCTCATATGGACCTTCCTGAAGGAGGGAGAGGGACGCAAAAGCTACAGGAACTAAACCCGCACCGCACCCCCTTCCCCCTCCCTTCGTCTCCCCCCAACACCCACCTTGCACCGTCCCCACTCTCCCGGAAGCCTTGAATATGCCTGTGATACCAAGCAACATAGTGATGATGCAATCATTCTTTACATTTTTTCACATTTTAGATATATTTTTTAAAAAAAGAAGTCAGCGAAGAAGAAGGAGAGAATCAAAGCACACCTGTCACTCAAGAGGAGAGGACACATGTTTTAAGATACTTTTTGCACATGACAGCAACGTATCCGCCTTAAAAGTTTTGTCGCTTTCAGCATTACAAATGTGTGGCGAAATCTTTTTATTTATTTATTTGTTTGTTTGTTTGTTTTTCTTTGTGACCTGTATTGTGTGGTGCCTTTTAACTTTGGGACGCCCCGGGGCGTCGCGGCGTGTCGTTGTCCACTGTTCTCGTGTCGCTCAGCTGTATTTCGGGCTCAGTTCTCTGGGAGTCCCCCGCCTCCCAGGGCTCTTTGTTTATCAGGTAGTGTTTGTCAAAATGGAGGTTTCTTTTTTTAGTATTTTATTCTTTTTTCTCCCTCGGAGATCTGCTCAAACATAGAGAATGTTAACTTGATCTTCCTGTAGAGAAATGTTAAGTGACGGTTGCCTATTGTATTATTTTGTATCTCTTCCTACACACTGCATTTTGAAACTCACTGAGCCAGCTCGATACCGTTTGATTTTCTAAATAAACTGAATAAGTGTCTGTCAGACTGCAATGCTTCTTCGCATTTTCAGCCTATTTTTGGGTGACTATTGTCGTCGGGTGTTTGAAGCTATAAACAGAATCTCATGCTCTATGTTTTTGCGCTTGTAGCTGTCTCACCAGCAGTCACTGTAAGCTTTTACACAGAGGAGATGGGGGGGGGGGGAAAAAGAGCAGAGGAGGCTTTACTAAATTTATCAGAGTCGAGTGACGCAGCAGTTTGAAGCTTTTTCTGCAGAACAAACGTCTGGATAGTTGATATTTATAACTTTCCTCTGTGCCAAAGAAAAATGCTGATGTAGAGTCATAATCGTTTCACATAAACGGCTTTCAAAGGGGTGTCAGCACAATCACACTGTTCCACCTGAAGATGTAGATTGGGCCGGTTTCAATTAAAAGAACTAAACTGGAAAGTTCTACTTTTATCTTAGATTGCTGAACTATACACCTGCACTATTGTTTGAAATTAATAAACTTTTTTTTTTCCCTTTGAAAAAATTGTTTTTGTCCCAATGAATTCATATTTAACCCCGGCGGCTCTCTGCAATGACAACAAAACAGATGTTTGAATCCTTGCACCAGGCATTTGTGCTAATTTGCCGGACGTATTAAAAGTGGCGTTGACAACCGTCCTAGTGGGACGAGAGCAACAATGGCAGGAAGAGAGGATGACGTCACATGCACGCTTGGGACCTTTCAGGAACAGTCAGGAAATCTCGAAACCGGCGTGCAGAAGTAAAGGCTATTTTTATAGTCCGCATTTTACAAAGAAATAAGAAATGTTTCGTTTTCAGGTGGGAAATAAGAATGGTCAAATTGATATATACAAATAGAATAATCCTTTATTTGTCCCTTTTTGGTGCAATAGGTGGGTGTAGGTGCAGCAAAGTTTGGAGAAATAGAAAGACACAAGATACAACAATCTGAATAAAACAGTTGAAAACTATACAGCTGTGAAAGTAAAAGATAATCCGTTTTCACTTTTAATTTTCTACAAACGGTACGAACTTGATTCACAATATGCCCAATCCAAACGTCTCATTCTACTTTTTATTTTTATTTTTGCCTTAAAAAGAAAGTTAGCTGCAATGTCTGTTTTGTAATCTCAGTGCCCTTTGTATTGTTTATATTCATGCATACCCATTTGGATGCAGAAAACTGCAAAAACGAATCAAATCTATCACCTCCTAATGGGAGAGATAACGTGAATGCAACTAACAAGCTATTTAGAATTGAGAATATCGGGGGCAGAGAAAGGCGTCGTCCTAAAAGCGTGACAGTCCACGTGCTTGCACTGCGCATGTCAGAATACTTCCTGACTCGTCCGCTCCTTGGTTATTTGTCTAACCGTGTCTCGTGGGCGGGGAGCAGCGTGCAGCAGTGATGTCAACAACATCGGTCAGTGGGTCAGCACCCTTGTAATGTCGCTACGTGAATATATACAAATGCTGCCAAAGAGAAAAAAAATACGGAATATTATTTGTGCTGGTCTGTTTTTGTCACGAGCCACTCGAAGTTCACGTTTAATCACATGCACCGTTATCGGTGGCCAGTCTTAGCTAGCGCTAGCATGCTAGCTTTGACAGGAAGATAAAGAGATGTCCAGTGTATTTGATGAGACACAGACGGAAGCTAACGGAGACAAAACAGGCACACTCTGACAGCTCAGGTATGTTTCCGGTATGTTTATGTGGTTTTGTTGGTATTAATTCAGACACGGTTAAATAACTACTGGACTTTTAACTCCCCCTGTTTCTTTTATTTATTAACTAAGCGCTTGATATTTTAAAATAATTTACGCCTTTATTTACGTTATGAATGTGCGGTGAAAATTACCTCGTCATCGTTGTCAAATAATTTTGATTCTTGTAGCCGCTACCTGTCGTTACCACTAACTTGCGAAACAGCGCCTCTCCGGTCAGTTCGGCGAAAAGCGGTATTGCTACAAATACAACAACCTGCAGAAATATCCATATAATACACAGAGACATTTGATTAAATCTGCAGTCAGTAAGATAATATAGTATGGTTTCTGAGTGAATATGTTTTTCCCCAACTGTTTAGATTATCATGCCATTATTTGCAACTTGAATCTGTTCTCAAATCACAAAGTGAGATGTCTTATATGTTTATCTTTTAGAGAATTTCTTGAGCCATGATCAACACTGAAGCTACAAGAGAATTCCAGGCCAAAGAGCGCAAATACAAAGAGCAACTGAGGAGATGCTTATCATCAGCTTTGTCTGCAGACCTCAACAGGTAATATTTACCTCCAACTGCACAGGCATTGAAAAAAATCACGTATCGTTTTCCTCGCACTTCACAATTATGACACCTCTTTGATTTGGCTGATCACTTGAAGAACTCCAGATAAATACTGTACACAGAAATTCTTGTGGTTGAGTATACTGAATTTTTGTAAAATCATATTGCAAAATATATTTTAAAATTATATCTTGAATAATATAATTGTGAGAAAAATGTTAAAGAGGGATAGCCGTGAGCCTGACTTTTAAAGTGAAGCCATATGAAGAAGATATCAACACATCGAGCTCACAAGGAATTTCTTCTATAAACAAACTTTTTTAATTAGCTAATTGGTCACATTGATACAAGCCACCTGGGATGGGAATCTTCTTTTAACAAGAGTGACCTGTCAGGGTTTTTTTTTCTTTACTGTGATTGGAGCTGCAGAACAAATGTGATACCGGCATTTGATCTATGAGTGCACACTTGGCCGACGCGGCCTGTTTTCTGGGTCACCCAGATCAGTCATAGCGGCAGGATGAGATATGATGATGGTAAAGAAGAAGTGGACCGCCTCAGGACTTGTGTGTTCCAAAGTCCTCATGTGGAAAAACAGGCCATCGGATATATGTTTAAAGCTCTGGACAGGAATTACGATGAGGCTTGAAAAGTATGGGAATTTGATTAATGTATCTCTGGGTGTGGATAAGCAGGGAGTAAACAAAATAGAGAAGAGATGCAAATCTTTAAGTGCCTAGCAATTCAATTTGATTCTGATTTTTAGGGTTACGATTCAATTCAGAAACGGCTTATAATTCGGAAACCACATTTTCTAATCTTCTAATTATTCTGTTTAAAAAATGTGAGTGACAAGGGGGAAAGACAGTTAAATACTGTATCAAATTCCATCAGTTTGTATTTATACAAAACTAGGCGTGTGCATCAAATCCTGTAACTTAAATGACCAGCATTCAGTTAGCTAAGCTGCCTGGCTTTTTATTAAATAAAAAGAATGATTCAAAATATTATTTGTACAAAAAATTAAGCAGACTCAATTTTTGAGCTTCTTGAATTGATTCAGAATTCCCAGGACTAGAAATTGTGATTCTCTGTGGAATAGATTTTTCTGACCCTCTAAAACAGAGTATCAAAAAGTTTTTTTACTTTTGATTTTTTTTTCATTCACCCATCAACCCATCAAGTTGGTGTTTTACTTTATTTTTTTTCCTGGTTCCATATTTAAAGCTGCACCACTGTGCTCTGATCTTATAGGGAAGGTTTGTACTTAGACTTTAAATGAGTAAACAAGGTTGACCACTCTGGATATTTAAGTCAGACAAAGTATGGAATTCCTTAAAACACTTTATATTGGCGATCGGCTGATACTTGCATGTAAAACTGATCTTATCTACCTCTACAAAGGGAGAGCTGACTGACAGACCGGCCCAGCAGGTCATGTCTGCACGTTTGCGGTTAACAATAGTCACCCTACTGTTGCCAACTCGGTTACTTTCTCGCTATTTTCAGCAAATTTTTTAAAGATCTGTGTGTGATCGTACAAAAAACTGCAATCAGTGCACCCCTATGCTGTCACTTTCCTAAAATAGTGACCTAGGTAAAACGTTTACTAAGTAAAATGTAAGATTTAGGTAAAAAGTTTTGTTTTTTTTTGTCAAAATCACTTTTGGCAAAAAATGACTGAATGTGATGATATGGAATTCTGAGAAAATGTGTAAAATGTTTCATTTCTATTTATTCTTGGTTTTAATATCTGTGTATTTGTTGCTATGGTTTTAAAGTCTGAGGCAGAAGCCTGGAAAATAACTGCTGTGTGTCTCTCCAGGTTGCTGCAGGAGGAACTTGAGGCAGATGTCTCCCTGTATGCGGGTTCTGGTTCAGTCCGAGCTCACAGAGCCGTGTTGCTGGCCAGAGCTCCTCATCTCCTACAAGGACAGACACATAAAGATCCCATCATCATCCATCTGCCAGGTTACGATCTGCCGGCACTGAAGGATTTTCTCAGGTAGATTCTCAGTTCTCTTCTGTTTCCTGGATTACTTCACAGAACAGCATCACTTAAAGCCTCAGACCTGCATTTCTTTTGGCACATAACTTCCACTGGGTGTCTTACAGAGGTGCATTTACATATGTTATGAACCTCAATAAATACCAAAAATGCATCCATAATTGTGTTATTAAAGAAAAGTTGAGTCGACTTCTCTAAAAGCAGCCTCATTTTTAATTTTTTTTATTTTTACCCCTCCAGGGAATCTTTTTGTGGGCTCTAGAGTCCCTTTTTTATGAAGTAGGCTGACAGGAAAGGGGGAAGGAGAGGGGGGAAGACATGCAGTAAATGTCGCCGGGTCCGGGAGTCGAACCCGCTACAGCCGCGTCGAGGACTTGAGGCCTCCAAATGTGGGTCGCGCTAACCCCTACGCCACCACGGCACGCCCGAAAGCAGCCTCACCTAACGTCTCAGTTATAATGATGCTATAAATGAGCTTTAACAATCTGTGAGTCGAGTCGTTTAGAGGAATTCATAATACCGCTGAGAATTTTCTCTTTGTGACTCATACTTGAAAGGGTTCAGATGTCTCATTGAGAGGTTTGATCCTTTAGGGAGAAGCAGCAAATTAGTCAATATGTTACTCGGGTTCTCTGTTAACTATATACGCTCATCCTTAAAAAGCAGCTGCTGCTGGGAAAGCAGAGACACAGATTCTTACAGCAGTCATGGGCTCCTACATCACATTAGGACTGCTTATACTTACATGTGAACTTTTGATGTTGTTTGCACTGAATGTCGACTCATAACGGGCTGCCAACTGAAGAGATGAAGGCTGAGAATAGGGCCTTCTTCAAAATGAATATAAAAGTAGAATTATTTCATTTAGGCAAGTGAGTTTCCTTCTGAAGTTTTAATTTGATCCAGCTTCATTGAACTTTGTGGGTTTCATTGGAGAGAGCTGGCTAATGTGCACAGTCCATTTCATTTTATTGGAGTTGAGGTTTGAACAATTCCAGAAGCTTAATGTTGCTTTCCAAAACAGTTATAAAATCTTTTTATGATCCTTGCCCTGTCAGAACAGCCAAGTTTTGAACTGCTTCAGTGCCAGTGGTTCCTGTGGACTGGACAAAATAGACTACATGTACATTCTTCAGTTTCACCTCAACTTTGCTTCTAGACGATTTAAACTTGAATATAACAGGATGTTCCAACAGGATCCTAAACTGTGACAGACAAACAGCCACCCTCACCTGAGTGATGTTGGAAAAGTATGGATCATTCTTCAGAGCTAAATGAATCAAACTCTAGCATTAGCGATAAAAAAGACTGGATAAATATCCAATCGGAATCCTGCCTAAGGCTTATTGATTGCTTCTCTGCAACTCCCCGATGAACATTTCTCTAAATATTAGTGAGAATGTATGTATAGTTTTGACCTTGTGTTCAGATCTTTTCACCCAGTTCTTGTTTTGAAGCATCACTAAGACTGGTGGTTGTAGACATGTTCCATCCTGAAATAAAATGAATAATGAACAATAAAGTCATTGCTATGACGTTCATACTAGTGTACATAAAAGCTTTTTACGTTCACTGTAATATCTCCCACATCAACCGACTTCCTTTAATGCAGAGAACGCTGCAACTCATCTGCCATAATAGGAGGTGTAATACCTAGTTTTCTCCACCAGGAGCAGTGATTCATTTCCAACCTCAACCCCTTTCTGCCTGAGCTATGTGCCTGCTTGTACTAAAAGAGGACTGTATCTTTTGTTCTGAGTTAAATACATTTTAGGAAAACAGATATTAGCCAATTAGAGAAATGAATACAACACTGCCTCTCAGTTCCCATGTGGTCAAGGTAGTATACCAGGCAAAATACAGAATATACATTGTTTTTGAGAAGGTTTATGTCACTGATTAAGATAAACGTCTCTGCCCACAGGGTGAAAATACTACTCAGTCCTGTGGTGACAGAAGTCATTTTGTGTCAGATGATACTGTAGCTTGAGAACGCACAAAAGGTTCCGTTTTAATTAACTTTCAGAGTCTTATCCACAGGCAAGTGTACACAGCAGAGCAGAGCATGCGAACGCCTGAAGCAAACCGCGACGCAGAGAGCAGCGCTGCAAACCGAGCAGATCCTCGCAGTTCCATTGACTCAGGTAAACAGATCAACACGTGGAGGGTTTATTCTGGATCATGTGACCACTAAGCTGCCCACCTCTATCCACTTTCCTCACATTATGTTTTCTTAGTCATAATCTACTTAAGAGCTAATCCTGTTTGGGCCTTTGTTGCTGTTCCTGCTAATTACAACAAGTTCCTGCTTTAGATGACTGCAGATTTAGACCCTGCCTTGTCTTTGTTCCCTTAGTTTACATTGTTTTATCAGTCACATAATGTATCCAGAGCAGATTAAAGTTCAAGTAAGATGTTTTGGTGCTTCCTTATTATTAATCTCTGCTCCTGTCCAGGTGTGTTTGTTCTTGAACCAGCCTCAGGCCTTGGTGCTGACTTGCTGAATCTGTACAAAAGGGGAGAGCAGTGCGACATCACCATCCAGGTGGCTGAGCAGGTCTTCTCCTGCCACAGGTAGAGCTACTTTAGTAGCTATCCACTAGACTATAGTTTCTTTGAAAAGTGTTCATGCGCCCTGAATCTGTTCTAATGATGGGAAATCTCATGGCTTTGCTGAGTAAAGGAGCTCTTTTAGATCCCAAATTGTTTCTTAAAGTTTTTGTTGAAGTTAATTTATAACAAAATAAGTAATATCAAATTGTGTTTTGAACTCGGTTACTAATTTGCAAAATATACAGAACTTGAAGCATTTAATATTCATATAGTTTGATGGTATTCTCAGAAAACAAACCTCCACTATTAGAATTAGTGAATAGTTGAATAGAAGTGGGAAGGGAATCTAGAACATTTCTGAAGAAATTTAAAAGCAACCTTCCACAGTGAGCGTATTCGGACTCAAATGAGGGGTTCTGGTGCTGACTTATTTTCTGTGGGCTTCAAATTTGAGCATTAAAGCTTAAATGGCTTAAAACAAAATATAGTTTGTGTCTCTTTGTTGCATATCATGCAAATGTCCAGAGTTAGTTAAAATGCTGTCAGTAACATATGAGCTATCAATAGCATGTTGACCTCCAGTAATATACTCCATCTAGTATGCAAACAGCAATATATAAGCTAAAATTTGAAAAATTGCTAAGGTTAAGATTCCATTTGTCAGAAGCATATGGGCAATCATTAGCCTTGTTGACTAACATTAACTTATGTCATGATGTTTGCTAATAGCAGTTTAGAAGCTAAAATTAGCTAAAATGCTGTCAATAGCATGTTGATTAACACAGACTTTTCAATTCAGCATGTTAAGTTTAGCTTTCATATCAAATTAGCTATAATGCTCATTTTAGCTATTAAGCTAATGTTGCTCTGCAATGCAGTGCATCTATGGCAGGCCCCAACAATACCTTGTTTTTAGAGGTTCTTACTGCTACAAATCTGAAAATGTAGTGTGCATTTTGTATGCAGCCCTACTGAGTTAATACTTTGTAGAACCACCTTTTGCTGGGTTTCCAGCTGTGAATCTAATTGGGTGGTACTCTATCAGCATTGTGCATCTAGACATGGAATCATTTCAATATTATATACTGCAGCATGATTCAAGCTGAGTAGCTGTTATTAGCATATATTTTCGATTTTTGCCTCAGATTCTTAATTGGATTCAAATCCAGACTTTGACTGGGCCATTTTAACATTTGGACATGTTTTAATTTAAACCTAGCAATAGTATCTCTAACTATGGGAAAAACTAATCTGATGGCAAAAGGCAAAAGTTCAATTCAGTTTCACTTAAATTTGGTCAATTATCAACATTAAACGCAGAAATCAAAAACAATAATACTTTACCCATAGTTAGGCTGAAGTCAAGGCTTATACCTGCCTACCAGAGCAAAACGTTTTCTGAAAGTGGAAACCTGGACATAAGGGCTGCAGGGACAGGCGTTTGTGTTCCTTCTGCAAACACTTTCAGATGTAAAGTAAAATAAACAAAATTACTAACTTTATCACATAACATCCCTTTATAAATAGTGTTTATAACAGGTCTAAAAAATCAAGAGTTGTGAATGGGTAGGCAGGGCTCAGTATTTGAAGGTTATGGTAAATATGAACAAACCAGAAAACTTTTATCAATTTTGACATAGTTGCATATTCCAACCACATTGTATTCTACATTGCCTAGCAGGTGAGGCTATTCATGATTGAGTGTAAGAGGGATATCCACAGTTATATTACAGATTTTCTCTTTAAAAGTGCATAGGATCAATACCTGAATAGAAATTTCACAATATTATTCCTTTATCCAGTAGGTGGTGCTACATTAAGAGCTACTGTACACCTTTACATTATGGTGTCATGTTGAAGCCTTATGTTATGTTGAGTGTGCCCTTTCTACATTATGTAACACGTACAGCAGCAGAGGTGCAGCATGTGCTGCTCCACTCAACAGTGGGTGGTCATTCAGTGATTCAAAGGTAGTAGTTCCAACTAGTAACCATGGAGACAGCTTTCTCTTGACTCCTGTGCTCATCACAGAGAAGCTGGGCCATGCTCTGGTTGCTCTGCAGCTGTGATTGCCATGGCAGCAGAGATAAAGTTCTCTCTGTCCCTTAACTAAACTTCATTGAATAGATAGTTCAGACCTTTACTAAAGCTGTATGAGGATAATACGATTGTGTGGGTAATTGGGAGTACATATGCAAAAAGTTTCAAACACCATCTTTAATAAAGCATGTAAGTAAAATGAATTATAGAACAGAAATAAACCATTCTAAGCATACGGCATATGCATTAAGAAAAAATTCTGCTTCAATGGCTTTCTAGGGCGATCCTGTGTGCACGTTCTCAGTACTTCCGTGCTATGCTCAGTGGGAGTTGGATGGAGAGCACCAGACAATGCATCACTCTGCATGGGTAAGACTTCTCCTCACCTCAAATCTCAACGTTTTACCTTGCAAACCCAAATACTTATAGGATGCCACTAGTAAGATCTTTGATGGTGTTTGGATTCCTACCAACAAAGGTTCTTGTTTGAGATGCATTAATGTCTAGCCTTCCAAAGATGCTGAGGAGCAACTTTAACACCCACACCATCTCTGCCTCCACAGTTTGTTTCTTTTTTCTTTTTTTTCTCCTCCATGACGTAAAGTGTCATCCGTCCGTGCATTGCTGATCTGAGGGTAACAGAAGAAGACATGCCTGTCAGATTGGAGAGCGATTGTGTTGATTCGCTAGGGAAGCCTTTTCCTTCACCCTCAGGCTGCGGTCTCGTGCATTAAGTGCTGGATAATGTATGATTGTATTTATAGGAGTTAGGGCGATGTTTAAGCAGCTCTTAGCAGAACTGTTTTTGTGATGTAAACGCAAGTTTGTCCACATATAACCACAAAATTTTCTCTGCAGTCTTCAGTGTCAAAAACAAACACATCTGTTTTTGGAAACTATATTTAAAATGGTGCAACAACTTGTTTGCAGAAGTGTACAAACTTTAACAAAGTCAAAAAACAAAGTTATTGGTGACTATCTGTATTTTGCCATGGTGTACAAAATAATGAGTGGAACTCTTTGTTTCCTTCTCCTGACCAACAGTGACATTAAAATCCAATTGAGACATCTGAACTGAGGGTGTCTGCCCGATTTGAAAAAGTCTTAAAGTTATGTATCTAAAATCCAGGCTTGAAAATGTCTTAAATTCTTTAAAAAAATATATGTTGGCCTTAAATGCGTCTAAAATTTTGTCATCGCAGGACTATTTAGTCTTGTTTATTCTATGTAGTTTTCTTTTCTCGCAGGACTTCACTAATATACCCTTGTTAGCTTATTAGCCTTATTGTATCTGACATAGGTCTAATGCTAATAATTGTGAACTAGTGAAGAAACATCACTGAATTTGAATCAAATGGTGATTGAACAAAGGTTTTTGCAGTTTTTTAAATGTTTATTGATGTCAACCTTTTCAGCTTGGGACCAGATGAGATGGAAATCTTGCTCCAGTTTATGTACGGCGCTGTCATGGATTTGCCCAGCGGAGCCAACGCCAGGTACCGTGTGTCTGAGTATGGGGTTCAGAAATCACTGCACACGATGAGAAAACAGGCTAATCTGAATGCTATCTCTCTACCACACAGTCAGGTTACCATAGCTGCAGACATGTTGGGTCTAGAGGGGCTCAAGGACTTGGTGGAGATGATTTTTACCCGAGACTACTGCCGCTTCTTCCCCAAGGTTAGAGAAGCATCTGTGTTACTGAAGGCAGTCTGCTAACATTAAGAGGTTTTGTCTTTAATTTTGAATAAAACTTAGAAATTCTCTGTCATTTAATTTACAAACATTAAATTACTAATCTGTTGTCAACTCTGATAAACCAACCTATTTTTTATTTTTTTGCTCCATTTCTTTTCTGTTGGCCATTTTTATCAGGAGTCGATGTAAAGGACAGTAAAAGTCCATCCAACCAGTCAAATACATTTTATTGTTGGCAGGACGAGTTGGAATGGATGGCACATTAAATATAATAGGCTATGAAATCTTGCATACCAGCAGTGCTTCACCACTGTATGCACTTATTTTGCTATAAAGATTGTAAGTTAATTTACAATGCGGCTCTATTGTAAATAGAGCCGCAAATAGTGCTTTACTTACTAAATATGTTGGTTTGGGGCAGAACATGTTACACATCCACTTCCAGTTTTCTTCTGGTCTTTGTGGTTTTTAAATCTTTTTTTTTAAACAAAGTTTAGAATTTAGATCAAGTCATGAACTTGACTGTAACACTTCACACTGTTATATTTTCACAGATCAGCTTGTTTCTCTTCATAAAAAAGCATAATATTTACTTGGTGTATACAAAGGATTTCTTTGTAAAATATTAGCACTAAAACATCAGTTTTTTAAATGGATGGTCTTTTTTTTTTTTTTTCCATTTCCAGCAGCCAGTTGACGGGGTTCAGAGAACGGTTCTAGAGTGCTTGTCGCTCACACACGCGTTAGGGCTCCAAAACCTCCACATGCTCTGTAGGGGGTAAGTTTGCATTCAGCAACAAGTAGCAACTGTTAATGAGAAAAAAATACAATCACATTCTGAATGCTATACAATGATACATTATAGAATATAATTCACATTGAATACTAATATTCCGACATGCTTGTATGTTATATGGAAACATTTTGAAAAATTACAGTTATTTATGACTGGGCATAGTTGGAGTCATTCTTGCCACTCCTGGTTACAGCTGATTGACTTCTTTCAGACATTTTTCGTCACTGTCTTGTTGCTAGGTAACCAGGCTTTGGGTCATTGCTTCTCTTGTTAAGCGACCAAGAGACGAGGACAAGGTTCCGGGGCAATCTGCTTTAATGAGAAACACAGCTTGTCTACAAGCCTAAATTTGAATGTTTTTCTTTCATTCTAGTCTGGCTTTAATATTATATAATTCAATTTACATAAATACTTTTACTTTTTAGACTGTTTTTGGATAATTTACTACTCTTTTTCATTGTGAGAATCCACCTTTATACAGCGCTTTCCTTAAATCTTTACACTCAAACTTTTCTTTTTCTCTCTTCCACACTATAGCCACAAACATCCCTGCATACTACTGGTTCATGTGATGAACTCAAAATAATGCGTAGTTATAAAGTAAAATCTGTAATCAGAAATTAAACCACATGCACACTGTGTAGAGCCTATGGCTTCAGGAAATGCTTTTTAATTATGTCCACTCTGCGTATTCAGGTGGGTAGGGGAACATTTTGTGAAAGCCTGGTGTGAGAGGAACTTCTCCCTCCTGTCCCCGGAGCTGCAGCGCGCCTGCATCACGGCCGTAACGGACACAATGGTGAGTGGACTCCTCCCACAGTCATCTGCTCTTCTCTTTTCAAGCCCAAACATCCATTCAAACAGTCCATTTCCACAGGAAGGAAAAAGCACGATGATCTGATTATAGATGAGCTTTATTCAATTCTGTTATTAACATCGGCCTAATTCAGGACTTGGATGAAGATTGATCTGTGCTTGCAATTGGTGGCTGAGTCTTTAGTCTGTGAATCAAGACTGACCCGCTGTGGTTCAGACTTGGTACATGCTGACAATACAGCACTATGAGGGAATTCCCTCCTCTGATCAACAGGGGGTTGGGCAGGAGTAAATTATTATTATTATTATTTTTTTATCTGATGCTGTTCGGTTCACCTCTTTTGTTGTTTGTTGTTCTTAGAGAGTTTTTCTTTAGCTGATAGATGTTTTCCCTCAGACTGCACGGAACGCCGTGACGCTGCTCTGTGGCACGGAGCAGCTGATTGGCAGCCTCCCGGAGGTGAAGTGGGCCCAGCATGTGAGGGCCATGGCCGTGGAGCTCCAGGAAGAGAGCCTGCACTTTGTAGTCCAGCACCTCCCCAGGGTGATCCACACTCAGGCCTTCCACGACCTCCGCAGGGTAATAACGGCTCCACACCTTTTAAGCAGGCAGTGCTCACCGTGCGGCCCAGGGAATATTTGTGCTGCCAACTGCAGTTCAAGAATGATTCATATTTGTTTTTTAAGCTATTTATTTTTAATCAGGATAAAATTATTTTCTCAGTTTAAAATGTCAAGTACGGCACAAAAATATTCATCTTTTTACAGGTTTTTTCTGAGAAGCCGACTTTGCTGCACTCAAATTTGTTTGTATTTCATTTATTCAACTCGGCCAGACAGAAGGCAGGAAGCAGAAGTAAACAACAGCTTCAGCTTCCTGTAACCTGCTTGAATCAGTTTCTTACAGTGTGAAATAAAATCTGTTCAACCAAAATGCCAAACACCAGTTTGACCTTTAAAATTCTCCCCACAGGCTGGCGATTTTGGAATTGTTTTACCTTTTGGATGTTTTACCTTTCTCAGAGCTGCAGTAAACATTCAGTTCCCAACTAGCAACAGATATTTAAGCCGGGCCTCTTTTTTTCATGATGGATTGATCGGTGCTATTTAAATTCAAAGTTTTAAATTTTGGAATAATGTTTTAGAACTTCCTCATGATGCCATTTCTTCACCAGAATCCTACAATTAGTGGGTTTAATGTGACAAAATGTGAAAAATCTTAAGACTTTTACGTTGCATCTGTTTTCTTCTTGGTGTGTCACTGACTTGCAGAGGGAGGAGTTTACCAGAGAGCCGACGCTGCTGAAGAAGTTGTGCTTGGCGGTGAGGGAGGGTGTAGCAGTGGACAACTGCTGCGATCTGTTCACTGCTGTCCACTCTCTGTGTGAAGATAACTTTGATGGAGATTTCCACCTGGAACATCAAAAACAAGAGGAGGTAAACTAATCCTTATTCTTAGTTGGATTGTCGTTGATTGAACATATGTTTGTTAAAAGAAAGCACGACCTTATTAAATTTGAAGGTTTTACTTTATTAGTTTGTAGAATTATGTAAATACAAATCCAGAATAGACAATACATGATACATTATATGGTTACCTACATAATTCAGTAGATTTTGCAACAGTTTTTAGTAGCATGAATGTTTTTGATCCTGCAGTGACTTTATTTTGAAAGTCAGTCTGACCAAAGTGTGGCATTTTCAGCCACTGGACAGATTTTTTATTTTTTTGGCTCCTAATTTAAGACTAGTATAAATTTGTCTCAGTCCTCAGGGAAACCAAATTTTGCACTTAATTGATTTATTATAATTGGCAAAATATAGCATTTTAAAAAGTGACCCAAATCCTGTTCTTGCTGCTGTGATTAGACACATTTTGTTTTCTAGTCTACAAAAATAAATATTTGAAAACCGCATGCTTTTCGTTACGCAAACCAACAAATGTATGTTTATGTTTTGGATCTACAATGATTTACAGACCCCTCTTCCACAATATATTACTTCTTTATTTATTTCATTATAATGTCACATGTTTAGTTTAATGTGGGAGACTTAAACAATAATTTTTTGTGTTTGTCATTAAAAAAGCATTTTTATTGCCAATGGGTACTCACATAAGATCACATCTCATCTACAAAGGTCTGAAAAATCAGACCTTTGCTGGTGTTATTAATTATAGGAAATCAAACTCTCAAACAGCATCATTCAGTTGCTATATCAATCAACAGCAGGCCCAGAGGCTGTTTGACAAAGTCTTCCAGCAGAACGGATGATACCCTATTTTATTCTTTGGTCTTCAGAATTCAATGACAGCAGGCAGCCTCAGATTGAGATTCAGGTGCTTTGTTTTCCGTTAACCAGCAGGAGAAATCATCTGCAAAGCAACGTAAAGACGAGAGCTAAGCTTGTGAGGTGGCTCCCATGACAAAGTGACCTGGCTGCAGGAGTTAAAGCCATGTACAGTAGAGCAGGATGGATTAGGCTGGGGGACGCTGTGACGTACGCCGGCTGCCTCACTAATCTAGCCGTGTGTGTCTAATGTCGAAGGCAGTGTGTTGTTGGTAAGATTTGTGACAGCAGAGAGCAGCTTTGGCTACCGTTTGTTCTCCAGCTCCATGTTTATAACCAGGTGTGAAAACAGGAATATGGACATCGGCTCATGAGGTCCCAGATTCCATTTAGGAGAGCTCAGCCACAGAGGCAGAGGGCAAGGGAGGGGCAGAGAGAGAGAGAGAAAGAGAGGGAAAAGGGAGGAGGCGAGGGTATTTGTTGCCATGGTGAAACATTCTTGAAGCAGCTGCTGATTCGTCCGCGCTGCAGCGCACCCCTTCCATTCTTCTGCCTGTCTCCTCTGTGTCACCGCCAGCCGTTCAGGCAGGAGATCGGCACGCTACGCGGGCGCCTCTGGACCTTCCTGCTTCAGACCTCTTATGCGGCTCGCCACACACCGGGATGGGAGGCACTCTCACCCAAACACAAAGAGAGGATATTAGCAGGTAAAGGCTGGAATTCTGTCTTAAACCCTGACTCTGAGTATGGAAGTAATGTGAATGCTTTTCATTTGTTGTCTTCTACTGAAGCCGGTGGCTCTCCTTACATAAAAATCCTCCAAAGTCCTCTCTGCTCCAGCTTCTTATATTACAGCAGCGCGCTGGCTGCTAACCCATTTAATATCCAGCCAGAGCTTTTATGAGACATGGTGGCAGTGTGTGTGCAGCTCGCTGGCTTATGAATGCACATCAACATGGTAAATGGACCAGATGCGCCATGCTTGTTTTTAACAGGATGAAGCTTAGCCTGCTGCTGTTGTGGCTCTGCATACATTTAAAAGCTTTCACAAATGCAATTACCAACCCGCTTCATTCATGTTGATCTAATAATATTTGGAAATGGGATGCATGAATAATTGATATGACTGGTATCTGTGTATGGCCCAGTGGTCCTACAGTTCTTAGCTGTGTGTTGAGATTCTAAGGATTCAGGATTTAGAACCTTTATGTTTAATAAATGTGGAACTTTGCTTGTAAGAGAATGTACCAGATGTAAATGAAAGATCATTAACAATATTTGTTTTTTATGTCAAATATGTGATTGAAATAATGTATTGTTGTTGTTATATTGTGTTAATGTTGTTATATTTTTGGTAAACCTCATTTGTTCATCGGTGACTTTTTTTCTCCACCTTCTGACAGAGGCTATTGATAAAGGAGACAATCGAAGACTCGGTAAAAAGCCAGTGTTCACTAGCTCACAGGTAATGATGATTCATCTGTTTGGATCAGACACAAGTAACATTTCATTTTGCTTTTATGCATAAATTGAACATTTCTTTATAATGAAAATAAAACAATCTTTTTTTTCAATTGCCCAAACCTAACACTTCAGTGAAGCTCTTCAAGTTGTGGGGCACAAGTATTTATAGAAATGAAACCCAGTTAATTAGTTATTTAACTGGGAAAAACAGCTAATTGCTCACCAATTTTTTTTCTTGTTTTTGCACACCTCAACAAGTAGAGGCATGTCTCAACCCCTAATAGTTAGTTTTATAGATCCTTTCATATAATAACAGCTGTTTCAACAACAGGAAAACCTAGGATTTTATGCTTTTACTGCAACTATATAGAAGCTTTAAAGGGACAGTGTTATGTAAAAATCAACAGTTTTGAGCTTTACATCATGTTATAATGTTAGTCCTTTATCAAAAACATTCCTGGAGTGTTGCTTTGATTCTTTCATTCATGTTTGAGGAATCCTTTAATCTCCATGGTAACCATTCAGTTGTGCAAAACACCTGGTTGGACCTAGCCAGCTCTCTGAGGCACAGCTCCTCCTCAGAGCTGCAGTTTAGAAACTTTTGAGCTTCTGCCTCACAGAGCAGCCATCACTCAGGTCCTCCAGACTAGCCAGCAGCAATTAGCGACACTTGGCTGAACTGCTCGTGTGCTGATCTCATTATAGGAGCTACTTGTCAGTGAAACACTGGTAAAAACATTATTAAAGAGTTAAAAGAGGAGCCATGTTGTGATGATTTCCTGAAGATGAAATTTCAAAAAGGATTTAGTTTTTAAAGAGACTATGACAAGGCATTGTCATAGTTGATCTACGAACAGAGCAGGAAAATGTAATATTGTCTGATTGCAGTTACCAGTTGTTTTCTTGGTGCATCTCTAATTTTGTCATTGCAAGAATTTTGCAAACTTAAAGGGCAAGTTTAGCTCAGGGCAATCCATGGAAGTGGCCATCCTGAAGTCACAGTGTGTCAGATGCCCCCATAGTAAAAGCTAGAAGTAGAAAGTTAACAGATTTATGGAATGTAACTGATGTGTTGTCTAAATGCTAAGACATCATAAATTAGTGGCTAAAAGCACTGCATGTCCCTCAGTTCATGTAGAAAGTCAAGTTCTGTGTGCCAAAATAGAAAGCTGCCTTTTGATAGACTCAGAGTAGATCTGAGATTAGACATCAATGTAACACGATGGTCTAATTTTATCCACTATCCCTTTACTGCTGATTTTTCTTTTTTTTTTATTCCCTGCTGATTGACCTAGTGCAGTAATACAGTTACATGACTCTTGTTTATTTTTATCCTGCAGTCAAAGGCTGTAAAATGCCCTACATCTCAGTCTGAGAGCTCTCCGGTTCACAAGACAAACCGGGCGCCGCAAAACAGAAACCCAGACCTCCGCAGCGCCGCGTCAGCCATGAAATCCGATGGTCTGAGCACGGCGAGCAAGCCGGGAGAAAGCCAAAACTCTAAAGCAAAGAATGCAAAGAAACAAGATAGGAGCGCGGCGACAAAGGCGAAGACAGCGTCGGCCGGCGCAGCGGTTGTCAACGGTGCGGCAGCTGGCGGGGCAAAGCGGGATGTGGCCGGGGCAAATGGCTCGAGAAGCTCCCATGGGCCAAAAGAGCAAGAAAAGAAGCCGAACCCAGGCGCGAGGCCTAAAACCTCCCCCCCCAGCTGCACAACCACAACCCAGGCGGCTGTAGCTACGGCCCAGAAAGGTTCGGTGGGAAAAGCCGACAAGTCCGCCGTTGCCGTTACTACCCAAGCACATCCCGGTGCTTCATCCACATCAGCCACTACCTCGCCAGAAAACTGTGCCAGCAGTCTGCACGACAGCCACTCTATTCCAGGTTTACACTCTTTTATTGACTTCTTTACGTTTCATCAGCATCACCAAGATTCATTATCCTCTAGTGGCAGAACAGCAGCCGAAGCTGAATGGTTGTTGAGTCGCCTCCAGAGATAAAACTGTAGCCGGAATTAGAAAGGAACATCGGTTTAATTAGTGTAATCAATACTGTGCTGTCCCTGGGAGGGAGCCTTGGAAGAAGGGGCTTATTTCATGTCTGAACGTTGATTTGTCCTGAAACAAAGCAACTCTCTTCGTCAGTCTGCTGGTGGCAGCCTTCCACAGCTGTGACATGGGGGGGGGGGAAGGAGGAGTAGGGAGGAGGAAGAGGGTCAGACCACTGAGCTTTTTAATGAGGGAGCTGGAGCTGGACGACCAACTGTCCTGTCCAGTCCTGCTGGTACAAATATGCAATCACCACTGTGGAAGGCTGTTCATTCAGCTGTTTGACTCTGTCTCTAAAATATTTGATCTAACAGCTGACCAGTCTGTAGGACGGAGTATTAGGGCCAAGCTGAGAACATAAACAAAAATGAAATTACGAGAATAAAGTTATAATATTACGAATTTAGTCATTCAATATCATGACTTTATTCTCAGAGTAGTATGCTTTTATTCTCGTATTTGGACTTTCTTCTTAAATTACGTTATTCTCAAAATATTATGACTTTATTCCTGTATTTTTTTTAACTTTATTCTCGTTTGACTTTATTCTCATAATATTGTGATGTTAATCTGGTATTACTATGACTTTATCCCCAGAAAAATACAACTTTATTTTCATATTAATTCAACTTTATTTCTCTTGTTTCCTCTTCATAGATGTTAATATTATGATTTTATTCATCTAATTGTATGACTTCATTATTGTAATTTTATTTTATTGTTTTTATTCTTTTTTTTTTCTTGGTAATACTCCGTTGTAACTCTGGCTTAGTTGATGCATATGTTTGATAAGACCGCGGAACCAAATAACTGTTATAATTCTTCATTGCACATCTGTACAAAAGAGATGCATGTACAAAAATAGTTTTGTTTTCTTGAGTTCGCACAATCCCAGAACACCTCATTCTCATAACTGATAATTACTCATGTTACTGATAATTCTTGTTTTCTTTAATGAGATCGTTTGATGCACAGTGCATTTCTAACAGATGTTCATGTGTTTCATGTCCTGCTTTCTAGGTACAAAGTCCAAGCCACAGGCCAAAGCAGTGAACAAGTCGCCTCTGACCAAACAGCCTCAGAGATCCGACACAGCAAGGACCAGCAGGTGAGAGTTACTGGCTTCAGCTTCCTTTCATTTCATAGCTGGAAACAAAATAAATTCATATCCATCTCTTCTATGGTTTGAGTGTTTTGATAAACTATAGAGATGAGTAGTCATAACAGTTCTCAAATCTAGAGAATTTTTATTACACTCTATATTTATTGACTGCGACTCAGATCCCTGTTCGAACCGCTCATGGGCCATTATGACCACTGATTGAAACACATTATAGGGTTCTTTATCGGTCAGTAAATTAGATTTCTCTGTTTTCAACTATAGATAAGATTGTTTCTTTTTCTCTTTCTTTCTGTCTCTTTCAGTTACTCTTTCTTTTTTTTCTGCTGGCAGCTGCAGTGATAGTTGCCATATATTCATAAAGAACTTTTGCATTTCACATTTTAAAATGACCATTAAAAGGCCTTAGAACTCTGGAAGGTAAAGTCTGGAAAGGCTGAAATTTTATATGAAAGATTAGTAGGATTTCTGAAAGGAAACAGATAACCTCCTCCTGCAAGAATATTATTGTTATTGAAGTATAGTTTCTTATTGTGGCCTACAAGCAGAGAAAAAGCAGGTAGGAACCAGCTCATAGTCTGTACAAGACATGTTTTGGCAAAAGGAAATACTGTATTAGTTATGAACAGACCAAAACTTGACAAGTACAAAATAACAATGGTGCAGAGTGACACAAGCTAAATCAGTGTTGAGTTTTTGTGCGTCCTTTCGTGTGTGTGTGTGTGTGTGTGTGTTTGGATCAAGTTGTTCTCAGGAGGATAAAAACAACTGTACAGTGTGCTGTGACAAGCCTCTTGTTTCCTCTTCAGAGATGTTAAAAATATCCGTTTCAAACTTAGCATTACTGGGCAGTCGCTCAGAAAGTTGTGGTGGCTAAAAACCTGCCTTTTTCTTAAATGCTAAAAGGAAACATCCTGCACTAGACTGTGCAAAGTTAACAGTTAAGTGCACCATCTTTCATGCTGGTCCTCAGGTTGATGCATGTCGGATACAAAAATATTTTTCACTAGTCGTCGTTTTATCGATGATTAAATGGGCTCGAACGGAAAACGTTTTGATTGCTTTGAATCAAAACGTTGAACCCGCCTTCTGCATCTCTAACTTGAAGTAACTGTCTGCCTTTTATCTGATTCTTTCATAATGCTGTGGAGGGATTTCGGCCTCTGTCTTTAAAAAAACCCTCTTTAGTTCAATAAGGTTTGTAAATCTTGAATAGTTCATAGCTTACCTAATTATGGGCCAATGCTTTTTGCCTGACTGTGTGATTGGGCCATTGCCACGCTCTATTTTCTTGTCAATCAGCTGCTTAATGTACTGTCGCATTTTGGATCATTGTCTTGTCACATGACCCAGTTTAGAATAAGCCTAAGTGTTGTATAAAATAAGCCAAATACAGTTCTTATAGTCAGCTCAGTGACACTAAAGCTCCTTCTCCATTCTCAAGCCTCACACTAGCTGGTTAATGTCTGGTTCAGTTCTAGTCAAGTTGAGTGTATCTCCATTGGCAGTGTGTCGATGATGTCATTTTAGTGTGTCCCATTGGTTGGGGGCAGTTTCTCTGAAATCTCTGTATTTTTGTTCATTGCGGGTTGACCCAACCAGTTGACGTTGTTTGCGCTCTTCCGCCACAATAAATAAAAAGGTTTGGACCTCAGGGTCTGACCATGGAATTATCAATTTGCAGCTACTCACTTAGCATACTTTGCTCCCATCTGTTTCTAATTGTCCTGACACAAACTTATGCTTCCCTTCCAAATGGAGGCCTTCTGATCGTTTGATCATTAGAGTCTTTCTGATTATTTGAACTTGCTGACATGTCTCAACCCAGGAAAAACTGGCAGCTCTCCTCAATGCTTTCCACTTCTAAGTAATCTACACTGTTGAATGATGGACTCCAAATAGTTTGGAAGCAGTCTAGTCTTTGCAGCTCTTTAGATTGCTAAAAAATTGCATTCCAACATATTTTCTCAATTTCAGTGCCAACTGGGGATCTTTTTTTTCATTATGTCCTGACATGGAGAACAAACATACATTAAAAGCATAAAATATTTACAGGTTTTGTTCTGTTTCCTTCTAATTAATAAAGATGGAGAGTTACCCGTGAAAAAAATGGAAGGGAAAGTAAATGCAGTTGTCATTCCTAATTTACCTTGTCTCATGAATGAAATAAAAATTGGAGTGAAAGTGACTTCTTTTAAACCAAATGTTTTATTTTTGTATTGTATTGTTTGTAAAATTATCCCTTTGGCTTCTTGTTCACCTATTTTACCAGCCCAACCAATAAATCAAGTGTGAAAGATCCAGCTAAAACCAGAACTAGTCCAGCAGAAAAGTCTGCTGCAGCAGCAAAACCAGACACCAAGGGAAGAACTACAGTGGACCATCATGGTGAGTTGTTCAAGCTCCTTAATGTAGCTGTCTGTCAAAATATTGTAAAAGTGAATTCATGTTTTGAGTATATTTTCTTCCTTGGTTTAGTCTCCAAGCTTGGAACTTCTACGAAAAAGCAAGCCTCTCCCAGAAAGGAAGATAGCAAGGATGGACTCAAATCCTCAGGCACCAATAAAGTCACCAGTGATACTAAAAAGAAGACCGTAAAACCTGTATCAGCGAATGGAGTCTCGGCTAAATCTAATGCCAAAACAGCCAAAGTCTCCTTGAGTACCAAGTCTGGATCAAAGCCAAAAAATACCCCAGACTCATCAGCTGAAAAAGCTCCACCAAAAACCTCCAAACCATCCAGTCCTGCTCCATCCAAGATATCAGAAAGTAAAAAATTAGAAGCAGTGAATGGTAAAACATCAGAGCAGAGTCCAATTGACGACTCCGGTAATACTGTGAAGCATAAGGATATTGTGCAACTTATGTCTTCTGCGGCACAAAGTTTACATCCAGTAGGGCACAGTGGAGAGGAATTCCTACCTTCAGAAGTGAGCACTGACCACATTGTGCAGAAGACTGAAGCAGAGTCAGAAATCCAAACGAGTCCCCAAGATGAGACCAGTGTTACACCAACACCTAACAAAGTCCATCATGTCCACTTTGCAGAAGCAGTCGCTTGTGAACAGTTGGATAAAAGTAAAACAAAGCCATTTCAAGATGCCGTAATCACTATTAACGTAAATGGTGGACCAGAGCACGAGTTTCGATTGCTGAATTCCTCAAAAGACACAGAATGTCTGGCCGGCACCCCTGGCAGCATGGGAAGTATCGACACCCCCATAGAGGACTCCTGGAGTGGAATCAATCATCAAATCAGCCCTGAATCCGAGAGCGGCAGCACGCATACCACATCATCTGATGACATCAAGCCCCGCTCTGAGGACTATGACGCCGGAGGGTCACAAGACGATGACTGCTCCAACGACAGAGGGGTGTCCAAGTGCGGTACCATGCGCTGTTCTGACTTCTTGGGTCGCAGCAGCAGTGACACAAGCACCCCAGAGGAGTTGAAGATGTATGAAGGCGGCGCTAGCTTGAGGGTAGAGGTGCGTTTGCGTGGCAGAGAGGCCGAGACCACCAGCGAAGAGGAGGGAGCTAGACAACGTCCACGTTCTTGGTTGCAAAGAGAGGAGGTTCCGATAGAGCACACGGAGGTCAGAACCAATGAGAGCATGAAAGGTGTTCCCAGCTATTCCGAGGAAGAAGAAGATGAAGAAGATGACGATGAGGAAGAGGAGGAAACGGAAGATGAGAGGTCTGAAGTCGAAGTTATTCCAGGTGATGGATCACTGCCAACAACAGAACCTTCCCCACACTTCCAGGGCATCATTAACCTGGCTTTTGATGATGACTGCCCAGACCAGGAGAACAACGACCAACCGGACTACCAGTCCACCTCTACCTTCCGCCGGTCAGTGCTGCTGTCTGTTGACGAGTGTGAGGAGCTAGGTTCAGAGGAAGGAGGTGCCCAGACTCCACCTCAGCAAACAGATGAAGCTTTCACTCCCTGTGATGTTTTCGAATGCGACTCCACTACGTGTCCTTCAGGTCACAAACAGAACACCCCCGCCGCTCAATCCCGAAACCACTGCCATGAAACTCAACATAGAAGAGAAAGAGGAGTTTGTATTCCTCACAGAAATCCAAGAACCAACCAAAGAAGAGAGCAATCATGTTATATCGGATAAAGTTCTGGACTCTGACACTAAGGAGGTGCCTCCCCAGGAGCGCCCATGCCACCTGGATCTGCGCCACACTGAACAGTACAATGGAGGGAATAACAAGGGTCTCCCCAATACCTCAGAGAGCAAGAAAGCAGATTTACATCTAGACTTAAATGAACCTCAACTGAGAGGGGGCTCTGCTGTGCAAGCTGCACAATCTCCATCAGGTAATGTATGATCTACGGCCCCATTGTAGACCCCAAATCCAGACCATCAAATTTCTGTAGTCACCAAATTTGTCCTTGCAAGATTAATTCTCCTTAGCTCCGATTCCCAGACTTCCTTTCAACATGTACCTTATCTAGTATTGAAAAGAAGGATATAAATGAGCTTGATAGTGAAGTAATCACTTCAAACTCCAAATCATAAATGCACTTCATGTTTTCATTGCTCAAAACTTGCCTTCATCCAGATCCATCCATTGCAGAGCCACATCAATATCCATTTAAAGCTGGATTTTTGGTGTCATAAAACCAATTCACCAAATCTCTGCATTTAAAAAGAGCTAAACTATGTTTGATCAAAGCATTTAGGCAGTGGTAAATGACTGAAACTTAACCGCACTAAGAGAAATGCATCTGTTTAAAAATAAAAGATGCTGCCTTGTGACGAGGCCTCTGACCAATGCACTTTGATGTACATAAAGATAAAAATATTCTCTCTGTCATTCCTGTTAAACAGAGGAAAAAATCTGACCTTTTAAGCTATAGATTGTCGTAGGCTGTGGTGCTCCTTACAGCATTTTGAATCAGTATGTCAACACTAAAGGAATCACGACTGAGTTGTTGTTTTGCTCATGCCACTGTGACTTCTTAAACTGCACTGGCTATGAACCAGTGTAACTACATTTCTTTTGTTCTCATTAATTCATAAGATCAAATCAAGTCTGAACAACACTGTTCGCAAAATACTTTTTATATTAAGGAAAAATGCAACTAAAATATAGGTGAAAATAGTTAATATTCAGGCCACAATTAATCCAAAACATATGGAGATGTATTATTTATGTGTAAAGATTTCTGATTGCATTCAGCCAACGTATCAATAAAACGTTCCGGCATTACTCCACTACAACATTTGACAGTTTGATCGCTACATAAGCCAACCCTGTCACAACATTTGAGTACAACTGTTGCACATTCAAACTTAACGCTACTGAAATATTGCAAAACAGACAAAAATATGAAATGATATGCAACATTACGAAGATGGATATGTCTGTGCTGATGATAAGTCATTCACCTCTGTATGTAGGGGGCTTTACATGGAAATTGTAACTGATGTTTTGCTCTGCAGTTTGATCAGTTTGGGTTATTGCTAAAAGCCAGTGGTAATGTAAATTTACCACTGGGTAAATTCATCTGACCCAATGGTAAAATAAATTTTATCTTACCACTAAAATTTTATTTCTAAGCATTTAGTTGATACTTGAATATTAAAAAAACCCTAAAATGTATGACATCACAACAGAAGTAATATACGCTCTGAACAGTCAATTCCACACCTTTGATCCCAATACACACGCACTCTTCTGAACAGGATGCTATTAAAAGTGACACACACTTTAAAGATGTGACATGACTTGATGTTCTCCAAAGTCCCAGAAGTCCGCACATCTGGACCAGAATAACATGTTTTTCCAACGTATCAGCATGCACAGCAAGGTGCTACAGAAGTCAATACAGTTTTTTCTTTCCCTTCTATTTCCAGAAACATCAACATAATAAGTAAATTTATTATTAGGAAAACACAAATTTATCAAGAAAATCCTCAAAATGAATAAATCCTGATATTTATTTTTTTCTTTCAATTACGCACTTTTTTTCCACCATCAAACCACAGGACTCCAGGTTTGTAGGGTGAAACACTGACCAAAGTCTGGCTTATTACCATAAATTTTGTTTACAGTTTTTATAACAAGAGCAAAAAAAAAAAAAATCTTAGAATGATTTGTTGATTTTAAAATACTGTATGTAGCACCTTTACAAGCTGTAAAGCAAATGTTTGTGAGATTGACCCAACCCAAAAGTCCCATTGTCTAAAAATGATTGTATGAAAAAGAAGACACCATATTGCCACTGCTTCTCAGAAAATGTTTTTTTGGGAGAAACGTTTGGTTTGCATCCCTTTGCTGTCCCTTTTTCTGTTAAGGTAAATACCCATTCCCAAGGGTTTCTTTTTGTTTGTTTGTTTTGTTGCTTTGTAGTTTGTTTTTTTTATGATTATTATTTGCATGGCACACATGCATGATGTAATCACTTTAGTTTGTATTTCACTTGTGCCATCCTTTTGTATGTCTTTTTTGTACATTATCTCTAGTCATCCCCAGTAGATGTGTGTGTAGAGACATAGATGTCTATTGTTTATGGAAAGTGTTTTGCTGCTGAGTACATTTAATTTTATGTGAGTAGCCAGTTTAAAGTACGTAATGCGTGTCTAGAGCAGCTGTTATAGTCCTGCCACATCTCTGGTTTTTCCCAACCACATTCCCAAAAAGTGTTCCTGCCACACCATTATTGCAGTACTATCCCATTGCAAAAGTGAAATCTGTTGTTTTCAGCATCAGCTAACGAGTTGGTAAATTCATTTGCCATATTGTGAATGTTCAAAATAAGAAGACATGTTTAAAAAAAAAAAAAAACATGGCAGCATGACATTTTTGTGTCTTCAGCTTGCAGTTGCATTTTTGTGACAGTATTTGTTCTTTAGCTCTGCCTGTAAAGAGACCTGTGCACAAACCTCAGAACATATCAGTGTTAACTCTCAGAAAAATGCAAAGTTCACTGGTGCTGGCAATGCATGACTTCTTTTGCTTTACGAGTTGGATAAAGAGATGCATTCAGAAATACATTCCTTTGTACATTACCTTTAAGGTGACTGTCTACCCTTTCACACAGATCTCAGTCATCTGGTACATTGTGGTTCACAGCAATAGCATTTCTTTTTATCTAATCATACTGCTTCTGCCACCTTGACTTCTCCTTACGTGACATCATGTTTGAAAGGGAAACAGCTGCATTAAGGGTAAAATCTGTTATCTGTGTTCCTCCTTAGCGTGTAGTAAGTCATCTATAAAGTGTAAGAACTGTGGAAGAGTGTTTCAGTTTATCATTTTGCAGTATTGTCAATTGTTTTTAGGGGACAATGGTCTTGACAGACTGGATCAAACCTGCAAACATGACCACCGATCATCTAAAGTCCTCTCTCCCATTTATGAGATGGACGTGGGAGAAGCGTTTGAGCGTCTGTTTGGATAAGGACAGAGATGTTAGACAACAGGTGGACGGCGAGAGACGGAAAGGGGATGCGGAGAACGGCAGCGACTTTGCCAAGCGAGACTGGAGCTTGCTCAGGCAGCTCCTGTCGGAGCACGAGTCTAACCTGGGTGTTATCAACCCAGTGCCCGAGGAGCTCAACTTGGCTCAGTACCTCATCAAGCAGACGCTGTCCTTGTCCCGGGACTGCCTGGACGGGCAAGGCCTTTCTGTCACCGTAGAAGGAGACTTTCAAACGATGGGCGAGCTCATCTCACCCATGGAAGACTCCTCCACCAGCATCACGGTGACCAGCTTCTCTCCGGAAGACGCCGCATCCCCACAGGGAGAGTGGACCATCGTGGAACTGGAAACACACCACTGACTACTCAGAGGAGAACCTGCTGGACAGTTGACCCCTCTTATTTAAAAAAATGATATGTTTACTATCTTTATTTATGCTATTTGTGATGTCACGTCTTTCTACTCACATCATGTCCTGGATTGTGCAGATTGGTGGACTTTACACCACTTCCATTCACATTTGTCATTCCGCCCTTAAAAGACTATTTGACACGAGCCAGGCTGGTATGCATGCAGATATTTTTGTAGATTGGACTGTTCCGTTGGTGTCTCTTTTAAAAACCGTAACAGACAAAAGACTCTAGAAGAAATGGTGTCCTTTTCTTAAGACTTTTCTTTCTTTGTAGTCTTACAATATGGGTTACTGACGTTTCTTAAAGAAAAATCATATTAGCCTTTTGGCTCCCGTTAAATGTAAAATAAAAGGTTGTGTTTCTGGAAAAAAATGAAGGAGGTGGTCATATGTGTTTCAACTTTATTTGTTTGTTTTTTCTTTTAGTAATTTATAAATGTCAACTTAGTTTTTTTTTTTGTTGTTTTTTTAGATAACAGCCATATATTTAAGTTAGAACTGAGGGTGTAAAACAGGGGAATATCATCACCCAATGGTATGTAGCTCGTTAATTTATTAATTCAACCTGAGCTGATCTAACCTGATAATTAACTTTAAAAATCAATATTACAATTAGTATACGGTTATATATACTCAAGCAGGGTTGACAAAATAGGCAAAAAGAAGTCATCCAAGGTTTTACATAACGCTAGCGGCATCTAGCGGTTTGGTGCTAACACTACAAAACAAGCGCAAAAACCAGATTTCGTTATCAGTGGGTTTTTAAAAATCATAAATTAGATCTCTCAATAATTCTGACTCAGCAATCTGCAGTGTTCCTGTGGATGAATGCAGCTGTAAAGGAATGGGAATTACAGGATTACACTTGAATAGGGAATGTGACATCAGTTGTCCTAGTAGTAGTTGAAATGTTGATTCTGGATTGGAAGACTGATATATAAAAGTTAATTATTACAAGGAAAACTGATTTTACAGTCCAACTAAATGTAAAAATGTCCTAAATACTTTAGGGATTTGACATGATAAACATAATTTGTACTAGTAGATTCTTGTTGATATGTTTAAATAAGTTTTGCTCATTTTCGCGAGAAGAAATTATATTCATGGCCTCTATAGTAGATATAGACGTGGTTTTGGATTAAATGTTTACTCGACTTGCCATACAGAGCAGTTTTGTCGACGTAATTTTCTGAACTGGGTCATTAAGTCCATCTTTATCAGAAATGGCTTCGCCCAGTGAAACTATCGCTCAATGGAGAACGACAATAATAATTAGCTCATCCCTCCAGGTAATGAGAATTATTTAACAGCTTTTCTTTCTTTTTGACAAAAATATAAGTGTAAATTATTGGAATAACAAGCTCTGTAGCTAACCTAAGCTAGCACCTGCTGTGAAATGTCAGCGCTCGTGGGCAAAGTGTTCAGTAAGTTAAGTACCGTAGTCTCAATTATTATTTTCTGAAAATGTTTCGATAGAACCATGACAGCTGCAGGACGCTCAGCGCACAGCAGCACAGAATAAGGTTTTCTGACAGCGTGGAAACTGGGGCCTTCATTTTCCCTCTTTCAGGTAAGCTAATAATCGGTTTTCCATCTCGTCTAAATATAATTATGAACCCTAAGTCCTGTTTCGCTTTGGTTGGAACGAATGTGCCTTCGTAATGACTTTAGATAAAACATTCAAGTCACAGATACATTCCTTTCCTACACCTTTTTTTATTGTTTACAATTTATGTTACTGCGAAATACTTATATTTCATTTTGTTGTTGAACATAAAGCAAACTGATGCATATTTTTCCACATTTGTAATTTTTTGCAACCAAAAGGAAAGCTGATTTTGGTACTATTTTACCCCCTTTACTCTAATACTCATGAATAAAACCCAGTTCAGCCAATTAGTTGACCTAATGACCTAATTAGCAGATTGAGTCCAGCTGTGTGCTATTTAAATTCCAGGTTAAATGCAACTGTTCCCTAAAGGGCCCAATTGGGTTCTAGAGAATATTAGTGAATAAATGGCATGATGAAGACTGTAAAACACCAGACATTTAAGGGATAGAATTGTTGGAAGGAGTTGCTTAAACTATAGTATCTGCAATGTGCACATATGCCCAAAATTATTTTAAGTATTAGGTATTAATTGATTATCTATTATTAATAAAATGTTTGTTTTTTTCCCCATAAATGCCTCTTCTTATACATTGTTTCATTATGTTTTCAGAGATGTCATTCTCATTTATCAGTAGCAAATTTCTTGCTTAAATGAAAATTATTTTCAATCTAAATCTGCTATGGATACAAAAATGTTCAGGCTTATCTACATATTGGAGTCAAAGTGTGCTTAATGTAAATAGAGATCTGCTGGGTCTTTTAAAACACAAGCATTTAATGAATAACCACCTGTAATAACACATATTGCTTTAATTCCTAGGTACCGCCTTCCTGCTGGTTGATCCTCAGGACCTCCCAGAGCCTCTGGAGGAATCAGGATTAACTGAACGCATTGAAAAATTTGTGCAGGTCCACAGGAACTGCTTTCTACTTCTCTATTCTCCCTTTAATGGGGAAAAAGAACTGCAGGTTTTGACTGTGATTCAGCACAGGTATGTAGTGCCACTGCTTTCCATCTCTTCATACACGGTTAGGTGGCTGTGCGCTGTGTTTTACAGATTTTAAACCATTCTTCCTCACTTATGTTCCTTCAGTTCCTTTTCCCATTTTCTTTAATATACATGGTGGGTGTTTTCCTGCCTGCCATCAGCCCCTGGTATAGTGTTGAAATAACTCAATTTTTTCCCTCATAGGCCTTGTGAAATAAGTTATTTTACTTATGTTGGTTTTATCTCTGTCTTTTTTCCCCATCTCACAAAGAAAAGAGTTACTGCTGAGCACAGACATCTCAAATGACACAAAATTTGTCGATCAAGTCTTTGAGCGACTGCAGGTTGGAAACGCTGTTGAAAACGTGGACGCATTCTTTACCAAACTTACAGAGAAGGGGGAGGTAAGCTACACCTTCAAGTGGCACAAGAATCCTGGTTTGAAAAGCTATGTCAAACCAGGCTATGTCAATTGAAAAGCTATTCAAATCATAATATTGGAGTAATTCATAGGACCTTGCTGTTTTTGCCACTTTTCAAAAGTACCACATGGTGGACTTGCATCGCAGCAACTAAGTGGTATTGGATTTCTCTCCTGTCATGAATATTAAGGTTCCAGAGTTTCAAGTTGACGTGAGAGATCGCATCATGAACAAGACCTACGACATCATGGGTCCCCTTTTCCCAAAGTTCCCTGAAAAGGATCTTTTTGACTGGTTCCATGTCAAACTGGTCCCGGTTCTCCCAAGTTTCACTCCACAAATGCTCCGAGGTGTAATTACCAACATCAGCTGCACAAAATACCATGTCATGTGAGTTGTATATGAAGAACATCAACGTTTTGAATGCTCCAAATCACAGAGAAGTCTTAAGGGACCGTGTCTAAAAGATTTATTCCAATCTTTGCAGTGTGAGTGGGATGGGCAAAGTTGTGTCTGACATAGCTCAGGAAAGACAAGAAGAAATTGCAGCTGTTTTACTGCAGTACCTGATAAACTCTGCTGATGTCATCAACCAGCCAGGTAAGTTTGCTATATTAACACCGTGGTGTCTTGGCCACGGCTTTGTTGATGGTAAAGTACAAATCCCTCATAACAATTAAAACAAAAATGGACAAAATAGTGAGAAGAAAGGAAAGTTGATGTGTGCATACCTGTGCCTTAGCTTGCAGGGTTAACATCCAGACCGATTCCCAGTGGGTGGAAACAAACCTGGGCCCATTTTCTCCATACGCAACATATTCTGAGCTCAAATTCTTCAACCTCTCTCAGGTAAGCCACACACCCTACTGTAGATGCTCTGCGAGAACTAGAGCACAGTCTCCGCTTTGTGGCAGGCCCATACACGGCGTGGTGCGTCATGTGAAAGAGAAATGAAATTCACGTGTTCTCTTGTCTTGTTTCATCAGGGAGCACTTGTGAGCGTTCTTTCACCCAAACAGAAAGCTGAGCTTCTAACAGATCCAGACAGCCATGGTCTGGAGGATGCCACCCTCGTAAAGGAGGTGCTCACAAACTTGACAGAGTCCGGCAATGTGGAGCAGCTTGGTCAGTTTTTCCAAGTGTTCACACGGTCCCTCCAGCAGGTACACGCCAAACTTTAACTTTGTCATTTTGCTCCAAAGTTTTTCTTCTACATTTCCCCCCCCCCCCGCCCCCAAATGATATGCCATAAAACTCCTGCTTAGGACTGGCATGGTATATAATAGAGGTAAAAAGTAAATGAAGGTAATACGTATTTCAAATGATTGGCGGATCAAATGTTGGTCAAGAAATCTTTTGTGTTGGTTTTGATGAAAGCAGAGTCCAAAGCTTTGCCACGGACCTTGTTGAGCTGTTTGCGGGATACTCTTGGAATGAAAGGTCCTCCTGAGTTACAATTTTCCTGCTTTCCCTAACAGACAAACACAACCTACATCCAAAATGTGGCGGTACGAGAGACCATCTTAAACCTGACTCTGAGCAGCCTTGCTCCTGAATTTGTCATCTTTGAAGTAGAAGACTACCAGCTGTGGTTCCAAGACTATTTGATTCCTGTGATAGCAAGCATCCAACCTGACAGCCTGTGGGTGATACCCCGTAACATCAGCTGTGAATCCTACGGAGCTATGTAAGACCAAACCCCTAAGATAGGAATTTGATCCACATCAAACTACGATACCAGTCCCCTTAATGACGGTTTTCCTCTCTTCTTTTCAGAGTCACTGGCCTAATGGAAAGCCTGAACATCCTGCCGCTGCACATTTCAATGGACGTGAGATCAAGCCTGGAATCACTGCAGGAGGCCTTCCCAGGTATGTGTGGCCAATGCTTCGCTGAGAAAATCCTTCAGAAAAGCCCGGTACAACTATTACTTTAAGAGACATATTGAAGCCATGTCTAATTTCACCTTTCTTTCAAACAGATTGTGCAAAACAGGATTCTTTCACGGTAAGCTCAGGTTCAAAGGTGTTTCACACCGAATGTAGACACCATGTCATGTTCATTTACAGGACTAGAGGGTGGCACATTGCCGCTGTGTAAGTCTATGTAGCTTTTGCCACTGACCTAACAGTTGTTGCTTTGTTTGTCCCCAGTGCAAAGACACACATGTTGATGGTAAGTTTGCTGAGAATAAGCCATCTATGAATTGATGAAACAACATATAATGTGTCAAAAAGCAGTAGCTCATGCACGATTCTGGTGTTTTTACAGAAAAACTCATCTGCTCCGAGGTAGACAGGTAAGAGGATGACTGTCTTATGTGATGCAGTGTTAGCAAGTGGGTTTGCCCGATGTAACCAAGGCTACAATGTTTTATGGTTACATTGCACAGCTCTCAACTCCAAGCACTGAAAGATGACAATTCTACTGAAGCCGTGTGCAACTTCACCATCACTGAACATGCCTGTGCCCCGGTAAGATGTTTCATTGCAAGCTGTAAATCCAAAACAACGCTACGTGCTGAAAGTTTGACTTCTTTCTTCTTCAGACAAGAAGACTCTCAGCAGAAAACTTGGCCATGCTCTTGAAGTGCTCTCTGGAAAGCAACCAGATGTACGTGGTGGAAGTTTGGCAGCTTCTTTTCCAAAAAGCTTCTCCCGTACTCAGCCAGGCTCTGGCCTCATTCTCCGCCATGGTATATCCAGTGCCATCATTTCAAAAATACTGAGCGCTTTTTGGTGTAATTTCTACATGCTACCTATCTTTCCCCAAATTCCAGGCCCCCGCCGCCATGGGCGCTGCCTATTCCAATCCTCTTGATGCTCTGAGAGAAGTGGTTGCTAAAAACCTTACACAGGATCAACTGAAGAGTGAAGATTTTGTTAGAAGTTGGTTCCAGATGCGTCTCGGTCCATTCCTGGCCTCCCCGTCAACAAATTTCCTCTTCTGCCTTGGCACCTACAACTTCAGCTGCCAGACCTACCAGATTGTGTAAGTACCTGGAGGACTTATTGCATGAGCGTTCACAATATCTCAAAGAAACTGGCAGGCTCCTTTGACGTTAAAATCCCTTGCTCAAATTTTAGCGTCGGAGCATTCAGCAACCAAAGCCCACTGATGGACGACAACAGAAAGCGGGCAGTCTTTACTCACTTCATCCAACCGTTCCTTTCCAGAAAGGATTTGCCAGGTAAGTGCATGCAGGCTCCCCGGGCCTCCTTGGTAATGTAGTGATTGTACACCAAGCGATGTTCTGACTCCTGTTGTTTTGCAGACCCAGGCTGCGTGTCATCTGCCAATAGCAGTCAGTACTGGCTACAGGCCAACCTTGGCAATTTCTCTCAATTTGCGAGCATAGAGGATTTGCGAGCCCTTTATCCAAACTTCTCCAGTGTGAGTAACTACTGCAGTTGAGAAGATTTAAGGGGGGCTCTGCAGAATTTTCCACCCTGAAGTTCCACAATGACTTCAAGCTGAATTCTTGTTTTCTATCCTTGCAGGCCGAAGCCTTGTCGAAACTGTCTCCCTCTCAGGTAGCAGAGTTACTGCTGAGCACAGACATCTCAAATGACACAAAATTTGTCGATCAAGTCTTTGAGCGACTGCAGGTTGGAAACGCTGTTGAAAACGTGGACGCATTCTTTACCAAACTTACAGAGAAGGGGGAGGTAAGCTACACCTTCAAGTGGCACAAGAATCCTGGTTTGAAAAGCTATGTCAAACCAGGCTATGTCAATTGAAAAGCTATTCAAATCATAATATTGGAGTAATTCATAGGACCTTGCTGTTTTTGCCACTTTTCAAAAGTACCACATGGTGGACTTGCATCGCAGCAACTAAGTGGTATTGGATTTCTCTCCTGTCATGAATATTAAGGTTCCAGAGTTTCAAGTTGACGTGAGAGATCGCATCATGAACAAGACCTACGACATCATGGGTCCCCTTTTCCCAAAGTTCCCTGAAAAGGATCTTTTTGACTGGTTCCATGTCAAACTGGTCCCGGTTCTCCCAAGTTTCACTCCACAAATGCTCCGAGGTGTAATTACCAACATCAGCTGCACAAAATACCATGTCATGTGAGTTGTATATGAAGAACATCAACGTTTTGAATGCTCCAAATCACAGAGAAGTCTTAAGGGACCGTGTCTAAAAGATTTATTCCAATCTTTGCAGTGTGAGTGGGATGGGCAAAGTTGTGTCTGACATAGCTCAGGAAAGACAAGAAGAAATTGCAGCTGTTTTACTGCAGTACCTGATAAACTCTGCTGATGTCATCAACCAGCCAGGTAAGTTTGCTATATTAACACCGTGGTGTCTTG
This sequence comes from Xiphophorus hellerii, assembly GCF_003331165.1. Taxonomy (NCBI): domain Eukaryota; kingdom Metazoa; phylum Chordata; class Actinopteri; order Cyprinodontiformes; family Poeciliidae; genus Xiphophorus; species Xiphophorus hellerii. The sequence continues at coordinate 30,016,617 of NC_045680.1, forward strand.
GCCACGGCTTTGTTGATGGTAAAGTACAAATCCCTCATAACAATTAAAACAAAAATGGACAAAATAGTGAGAAGAAAGGAAAGTTGATGTGTGCATACCTGTGCCTTAGCTTGCAGGGTTAACATCCAGACCGATTCCCAGTGGGTGGAAACAAACCTGGGCCCATTTTCTCCATACGCAACATATTCTGAGCTCAAATTCTTCAACCTCTCTCAGGTAAATTTGAGTATTTTTTTTTATTTCTGAAATGTTTGTGTAGTTAATTTACAAAAAATTTCAAATATTTTCATTCATTATATGTTTTTCTTCTTACTCACAGATTACCATAGTAGATTCACTTTCTTCTGGACAAAAAGCTGAATTTCTCCTTCAATCCGATATTCTTGCCAATGTCTCTCTTGTCATCACTGTTTTTGAACGTTTCACTACATCAGCTTCCTTGGACAACCTGGAGTCCTTCTTCAACACATTTGTTGGTGGTCTTGCTCAGGTTAGATCTGTGTTTTTTATGGATATATTTTTGTGTTTTTCAGTTGACATCTAAAGATTTTGCTCAATTTTCTTTTTTTCTTTTTAGCAAAATCTGACTGCTGTTAACCCCAACATGCGTGACAATATTCTAAATCTGACAATAACAGCACTTGCACCAAAGTTCCACCTTTTAAATCCTGAGGGCTTCAGATTATGGTTCCAGGTCTACCTCCCACTCTTCCTCCCAAGCATCAAATCAACAACCTTTGAAATAATTCCCAGAAACATCTCCTGCAGTTCATACCAACAAGTGTGAGTGAAACTTCAACCATGCTCCCAAGTTTTTTATTTACCCTTGGAGCAACTGAATATACATGCTTTTATTATCAGGGTCAAAGGATTGGACAACACTATCAGCCAGCTCTCCGAAGCACAGAACCAAGAGGTTCTAAAGTTTGGATTAGACTATCTCAAAGCTCAGTTAACTTCAGGTAACCGTGTTTAATAACAGAGTAATGGTGGATTTTCTGACCCACATAAAATGCATTAATTGTCGTTCATGTTTTGTAAAATCTAACCATTTGATCGTTTGATGTTTAGGGCTTTCCTGTGTTGACGCTGGGACTGAAACTAATGACAGAGGTTGGCTTAAAGACAACTTTGGTCAGTTTCGTCTTCAAGCCTCTTTTAAGAATTTTCTGTCTCTGAAGAAAGATTTCAAAGGAGTAAGTACTACCTTAAGGATTTTAATCCTAAAATTAGCATATTTTCACTGATTTTATGCAATTTGTAAATGTATGTTGATCAAATTTAAGCTTATGGCTTTGCTCACATATGAATGCGTGTGTCTGAATGTTTGTAAGTCAGCAGTGGAAAGATAAAAGATATTTTATTGTTGTTTAAATTTATATGTTTAAGTTGTTAATTTAATGAAATATGCTAAGTGATTGATTATTTTTTAATAAAAGAGGTTATGAGCTATAATTTTACTTTTTTAGCATGAATGGAAGTGTAGTGTGGAGAATTATCCTTTCTCCATTAGGTTCTTGATTTATCAGGTTGAAGAAAAGTCAATGAGTTGAATTCATAAATTCTATTTGTTAACATCAAAATACAGCTGGTGCATAGTTCATGCTCTCCTTATGGGCTAACAGAGGAAAATGGCATCAAGCTACAGTTTGTAATTCACTTTGTTAGCCTCTAAGCTACGCCCTAAAGAGGGTGTTTCCTTACGTGTCATTTCCTTTAGCTTTAGCTTTGCATGCCTGCTGTATGTGAATGCATGTATGTGGATATGAACATGCAAATAGCTAAAAGAGATAGAGCAAAACACAGAATTATTTATTCTCAGCAGTAGTAATTACAGGATGAGGATTTCTAAGAAGGGTTTGAGGATATGTATGTGTCATGCTGTCATCTAATGCTGATAATTGTTTTGTTTTGCTGTAGCAGTGGCTTACTTATCTAAATGAAACGATGTTTAAATATGAATAGTCTGCTGCTGAAATTAGGCTAACAGCTAGGCTCCTAACAGTTGAATTATATCTAAAGTGATTCATGGCTTCTTGTGTCTAGGCTGAGGTGGCAGATCTTCTCACTTTCAGTCAGCTGAAGGAGCTTGCAGCAACCCCTTCGCAGCTAAACGGAACGCAAGATGTGACAAAAGTCATGACAGTCATCGAGCCGGCTGACTTTGCTGCTTTCTTTGATTCACTCGCTCAAGCAGTTGCGGTAAACAAAGCTGACCTGCTCACCTTCTGCTCAGTCATGAAAGTTTTGTTGGTTAAAAGTTGCAGGGTTTTTTTTTACCTGATTGTTGAAGATTTACAGAACTTTTAATAAACATAAACTGTCACTATTTTTAAAACAGAGTAAACTGACGATTTCAGTGGACATTCATGTGATTTATTCATAATTTTCATCTAAAAGCCAAAACTTCAAATCTCACTCATATTTCTGGCCTAATTTCCTAATCATGAAAGTTCCTAATTTACGTTTAAGAAAATATCAAGCTTAAGAAAGCCTGATGTTTCCTAAATTTCAGTCACATCACATTCTTATGAAAAACTAAAGATTATTTAAAGTAAATACCCAACGATCAGCTTACTTCTACATTTTACTCCAACAAATTAAAGATGTGACACCACCAGATATAGCAGCTATCTGCTTCACACTATGACATTACCCTATGAAAAAGTTAAGAGTAGAACATGTACAATTTTCACTCAGTACAATTCGGATGCTTTAATATTGACGCAATTAGTATTTAAAATGGATTATATAATATGAAGGCCTTATTAAAAATAATACATTCTGATCATAGTTTGATTGTATTTCCTGCTCTGTCTCCCTGCAGGCCCAGTCTGTGAACTACACACAGGAAGTGAAATCTGCCTTCCTCCTGGCGGTTTTTGACAGGGGAGGTCTTCCAGCTGTCAGTGACGAAGACTTCCTGCAGTGGCTAAGGCGACTGCAGCCGTTGCTCATTGACCTCTCTGCAAATCTGGTGCCCCGCTTTGTCAGTCTGGCAGCAAACAGGAGCTGTGCCACCAGCCAGGAGACGTAAGAACTTAAATGACCCAAACAAGAGTTTGCAGGAAATAGAAAACAGTGACTGAACTGTAGAATTTTGTTAGAGCATTTTCTAACTGTTGAATTAATCTCATGTTTATTCAGGATAAATGTGCTTCACACAATACAGACAACGCTCAGCAACAACACTAAAACCGAGGTCTACAGAAACATCCTCATTTTCCTCCAAGGTTTGTCTATAAACGTGCTGCACAGCACCTGATTTACCAGAACTACAACAAACACGGGAGGGCGGTCTGCTCCAAATGTGTTTGTTTTTATTGCATCTACAGTATGTGTAAAATATTATAACATACTTTGCAACACAGATCCAACGCCGCTGAAGTGTTACAGTGGTGGAAGCTTCTACATCTTCCTGCAGAACATCTTCCTCAGCTTTGGATTTCCTGATGTGGTGACATTCATATCTCTTCTGCCACCAAAGCGCGAGTCAGAGGTACGCTACAAAAGAATGAATACATTCATGTAGATTTGTGTTGTCAGGTTTAGTGGCAAGGTGGCAATGAAGTGTTATATCTGCATCAGAGAATTGAAACATGGTTTTATTCTTCTCCAGCTCCTAAATACCATCAGCACATCAGAGCTGAGTCAGTTCCTCAATCAGCCTGATGTCGGCAATAACAGTTCAGGCATCTGTATCATCTTCAACAACTACAACAACACTCCTTCCTTCCTAGAAAACGTATGTCCTCATCTCAAATTTAAATGTGTAGTAACATCTATGGGTGAATCTGGTTGTGTTCTCCTCACTGTTTAATATTTCTGTACAACACCTGCAGGAGGACGTCCCAGATGATGTGAGGAGGATCATCCTTCCCTGTGTTTGGCCTTTGGCTCTGAGCAGCAACAGAAGATCTGAGGTTGATCTGTGGTTTAACGTACGTTTGAGGAACTATCTGAGGTTCCTCACCAAGGATCTCATGAGCTTCAACAAAGTGCAGAATGCCTCATGTCTCACCTTCCAAAAACTGTGAGTCAGTGTCTCATGTTGTCATAACATTGACAAAAGGTCCCCATGTAACCACATTTCATTGCTTCCTGTTCCACAGGGTGTCTTTCATGGGAAAGAACTTCACCTTCACCGGTTCAGACTTTGGACAGCCAGATGTGTACACCACCATCAGAAGCTACTTGGGTGCTGGTGAGATTTTGGAGAAAAATGTGACACGAGAGACGTCTTAAGTCTCTTTTACACTTTAAGAATATATTTTTGATTAATTGGTGTTGTTACATCTCCAAGTCTAGGGGTAGAGGAGGGGAAAGTAACAAATGACCCGGGTATGAAGAGGCAAAACCAGGAGGCTGTAGTTAATGTTTTATTTAAAAATAAGCCAGGTAGAATCTTGAAAAACCTGAGGAAAAAATGAGAGTGTAAATAACAAAATCCAGGGTTTCTAATAAGACACAATCCTCCAACAATCTAACCTGGGAGAGACCAGGAACCTGGTGTCTTCATAAACACTCATGCCCCACTCATCTACTAGCCTGGAAAAAGAGAATAAGTGCACACACTTCCCTCAAACCACCACAAAGCTGCAGCGCACATGCTGCCCAGTTGGCCAAGAGGCCCTGAGATCAGTTCCCACCCAGCTTTATACTTCATGAGGCAGAGTGGAACCAGCTGCGACTGCTTAAGTTGCAAGAACTCAGCAGCAACCTGGAATTGACAAACACACATGCAGTCACCACAGCATGTAACAGTGTTTATGCATTGAGACAGTAATAAGTCCATGAAAAGTTTGATTTTTGGAAACGGATAGAAAACATCTATTACATTTTAATGACATTAGTGAAGTCTGCTGCCTAAAACACTGAAAATCCCTGTTTTTCCTCAGAATCTGTGGCCAGATGCTACAACGCCACAGACCCAGATCTGAACTCCACCTCCTGGTTTGTCAACTACATCGGCAGCTTTGTGATATTTATCACTCTTGATGATTTCAAAAACTTTGTCAACACCTCTCAGGTATTTCTGCAAACTTTCAAATCGGAACCTACCAACAAACAAAATCAGAATTTTACAAACTTGACCTGTGTGATCCAGCAGGTTTCGTCCGAATGTCTCTGACCTGTTTTGTGTTTTGCTCATCTATTTTTGAAGCTGATTGTGTTCTTGGAGGATAAAGCTAATCTGGAGCTCTTTAACAACGCAGCGATCCCACAAGATGTAACAGACTACTACATCTTGCAGCTTTATGAGTTCTACCCATCCTTTGGACTCATGATGTAACTATCCACCAGTTTGAAAAGGAAACATTATTATTACAAGAAAGTAATAAGTTTTATTCATTTTGCTAAAATCATCCTTCAACATGTCACCTTTCATTCAGGCTCCCAGGCTCTTTACTCTGCTCGCCTGACATCCCAAGCTCCTTATTTACTTCTCTTAGTGAGAACGATACGATGGCCATCTTGGACAAGCTGAAGACATTCTGCAACAGCACAGAGAATCCTGAGGTACCAGATGAAAACGTCACAGAGGTTCTGCTCAGTGACCGTCTGTATGACCTGTAGCAACATGCTTTTCTCTTTATTTCATTCAAGATTTCTCTTTTTTTGTCACACAGAAATCATTTGATTGCACTGATGGGTTTAAATGCAGGAAAACAAGATAAAAGCAAATATTGTCTATACAGTGGACCCCTGTTAATGGCGGGGGTTAGGAACCACTGCTATCTGCTGAAATCCACCAATACTTCTGACCCCATTAAAAATGGTTTTAACTGATTATTTCAGTAGCTCAAGCCCTTCCTGTCCATTCATTGTATATCCCCACAGTTCAGTTTATGTATCCAATAGTTATTGGGCAAAAGGTGGGGTCACAAATCACCAGTCCGTCACAGGGCAACACAGATACAGTGCAAGATCACTTATGTCTCTCAGGCCTTTATGATCTGTTTTCTGCGTTAACCTGGAAAGATCTTACCACTCCATTCCAATTTTCACGACAATCCTCCTCACATCACTTCAGTGACCAGTTTAGGCCCCAGGACAAGTGTTTCATTGTGCAGCCTGTGCAGACACCAAATATACCCTAATATGCATTAATACTCACAGTGGAAACCATCTTAGCACTACAGCTGAAGCTAATATCCATGCACTTCCTTATCTACGCCCTTGGGGGTTTAGCCAATCAGCGCCAAGGAAAATTCATGGCACTTTTACATTAAGTGCTTTGCAAATCCCAGCCAATAGCATGTCAACTAGCATTGCATCTAGGTATTTCAGCTTCCTAAGCTGCATTTTATATCAAATATGTCAGGATAAGCTGTTGAATAAGTCAGCAAATAGGCTCATTTTCCATGAATAATTTGATGAATTTGCACATTTTTAAGCACAAAGAGGCAGTATCCACTGACCAACGCCTACTGAGCTTTGCTTTCAGTCACCGATGCAACTTGCTATAGAATTCCCTTTTGTTGCCCGGCTCAGAAGACTGCAACAAGAAACTGGGAGGACACGACAACAAGAACCATTTTAAGCCCTTCAGAGAAAATTATTGATAAAAATGATTGTCTGGGGGTAATGGGCAGCAGCCCAACAACCGCTACACCAGCGCGTGCTCCCTCGGCCTGGTCCTCTGTCTGGTGCAGATCTTGCTCGGCCATGGAGTGGACGGCCCACACAGGTCTCAGCCTCTGCTCCCACACCGGGTCAAACGACTGCCGCACCCCACGCCGTCTGGCCCCGGCCCCGGCTCCGGCTCCGGATCTCATCTGCCATGATGAGAGGAACGGGCGTTCCTTAAATACGATCCAGGTGGACACATGATCATAAGAGCCTCCCACAATTTGAAGACCTTAATTAAAAGAAAATTAACCGGCCACATTGCAACACAGCAGGGAGCCATCACACCGTTCTATAAATCTGGGTTCATTTAAACCCAGCAGGTTCAGATGTGTTGATCTGCTCACAAATGATCATTTATACAAAGACTGTATACAAAGATGGTAGAATTCTTAAAAATATGAAAATGTCACAAAAAACAGTTATATTTATTTAATATATGATGAACTGTTGTGATGTAGAGGGATGTTTGACCAGAAATTTAGTTCACAGCCATTAATAATGCATGTTTTATTAAACAGAGATCTGCAGCTCTGGCGTCCAACATCAAGGTCTTCACAGCGCAAACGTTTGAAGACCTTGGAAATGCGTCTTCTGGCCTGACAAACAGCCAGATCCTGTCTGTGTCGCCTGAGGTGCTGGTTTTGTCTTTGTCCATCCTGAGCTCAGTGAACACCTGGGGACAGGACCAGGCCAGCAACATCATCCACCGCATCACCTCCTCAAGCTTTCAGGTACAAACCCGACAATATACATAATAATCACGTCTTTTATCCATGAAGTGTAAACTAAATATAGCTCGACAGATTAGAAAGTTGCCTGCAATCAGCTTCCAGTTCACTGATCATGTTTTTAATGGGTGGAATATGACTGACAGATCAACAGCGCAGCCTCTCTGGAGTCTCTGGGGACTCTTATCATTGGAGTTCCTTCAAAGTCAATCAACAATATCTCAGCTTCTGAAGTACTCAGCGCGTCCAAGAACCCAACGCTTGTTTCCAACATGCTGGAAGCCCCGAAGGTTGTCCAGGAGGCTTTTGTCAAAAAGGTAAAAAGATGAGACTTCTATCTTAACTTCATTCATGATCATCTATTCAGAGCATCGTGTGAATAAAACAAGAAAAATCTGCCACTTAGTTCCTAGTTGGGATTGGGAACCTATTTGTGTAGAAAATACAGATATTTCAATATGTATGTTTGATTTTAATCTTTATTTATAAATGAAAGACACACAATGAAACATCGACTGAAAGTTGTGCATCAACTATACAAGTTGCAGCGACTAAAATGTTCCACGTGTAGCTTTTCAGACTGATGCAGTTAAAACACGTAACAGTTCTACTCATTAGACTTAAAAACAAGCTTTATTATAGTGTCCAATTAAGTGAAAAGACTCAAGAACTGGTAGAACTTTTTCTCTTGCTTACTGCTGAGTGAATGCATAATCTAATGCATGTAACCTCCATCCAGATCATTTCTGTGGACTCCAGTCCAGCCAAAGTGGTGGAGAACGTCCCTGATGCCTTAGCAATGGAGATCCCACCCTCCCTGCTGCTGTTTCCTGAGGGAACAGCCAACATCACTGCGATAAACAAGAAGACGTGGACCGCAGATCAGGTCAGTGTTTCCTGTTTAATGCAGAATGGATAATAGCGTGAAGTAGATCCAGGCTGTCAGTGGATTAACTTTGAAACACACGCAATCTCCCCAAAGCTAAATTAGTAAAAAAGAGTTTGACAAGCTATATTAAATATGCAAAGGTAACGCAAAAGTTGAAAATATGTCCACTTGGAGACTTCTACTGATGTGTAAATGTGTCCAATATTTTTCTTAGAAATGTAAAGGAACATTTTTTCATGCTACCTGAACACGTGCAGAAGGTTTATGTGAGGAACTAAGTGCAGCAAAGCATCGTTCTAAAAATATCTAACATGGACCATAATCAATCTATCCAGACACTGGCTACAGCTGCTTATACAATTTTAACCTTTTAAAACAATAGCAAACAAATCTACAGTCAAGTCTGTACTTCCTATTTCTTAATGTTTCAGAACAATATAAAATCAAAGTAATCTTATAAATGAAAATTATTCTTTGTTTACCACTGATGAAAGTAAAAAAAAAACATTATATGCACTTTTAAATAATTTTTTATTATGATTCAAGTGTGCCAGAAAAAAACAAGATGTTTGTAAGAAAGTATAAATTGTTATCTTATAGTTCTCGGTATTTAATTTCATTGGCTTGTAGTTTTTGTTCAGACAACAGTTTAACGCCAAGCTAACCTGAATTTACTCCTTTGCTTTTCAAATTTAGAAAGCAGAAGTTCAACTAACATCTTAATGTCTTTTTTCTGTGTTTTTCAGGCCACCATGTTTTTTGCGACGCTGGCTGAGGCAGATTTTGACACTGAGCAGTAAGTGAACAAACCTGCCAACCCTGGTATTTATTGTGAATCTTTGAATGTCTCCGGTGTAATCTTTCTTGCCTTTTCTCCAAAGACTTTCTCCATTTGTGCTGCAAGGCTTCACATGCGGCACGGTTAAGAAAATGAGTAAAGCCCAAATCAGTCAGTTGATCCACGCCTGCAGGCCGAGGAAAGGCAGGGCTAAGGTGGAGCTGAAGGAACCTCAGGTAAGATCTGGAGCAACACTAACAAGTCACTTCATGGGAAGCAGCGAACCGTGTCTACTCTACATTAAACGTTATAGTCCACATCATTTGAATCAATTAATTCAACCTTCTCACACTGTAACCTCCAGCTGACCTGCATGTACAACCTGATCCGTGACGACCTCTCTCAGAACTTCACAGATTATCCTCCAGACATGCTTCTCTACTTGGAGTGAGTCTCTCTCCTCCTAATAATTGTAACTATTGTGCCAGTTGTTTGAAAGTTATCTGATCACTAATATCTTTTTTACAACAATCCCCACCAACAGCTCCAAAAATGTCCAGAAAGCAAACTGCAGGTCCTACTTCTCTGCCCTGGGTGCCGCAGACTTCTCTGTGGCCTCCAGCATCTTGAACAAGGGCCCACAGAAGTTCAGGGAAGCTAGAGACTGCTTGGTGAGAGCCAATAAAAAAGAGAATCAATACAAAGACAAAGAGCCTATCTGCAGCATGCATCAAAGCACACATTACACATGTGCCTCAAATTATTATTCTACAGCAGAGTAATGGAACGTATTCACTGATTTGAACGTTTTTCACTGTTTCAGGGGATCAGTGGCAACAGCCTGAGCAGAGACAATGTGGAGGTCCTGGGGAACATGGTCTGCACTCTGAATAGATCCGACATTGAGAACTCAGATCCTCTCATCCTGGAAAACCTCAAAGCCTGCAAAGACCTCTCTGCCAGCCAGGTGGCTGCTATGGAAACACTGCTGCTGTCTGGGAAAACACAATACGGGTACTAAAGAAATTAATCCAGTCATTTAGTCTGCAGGGAAAAATCACTCAGCTTCTGTTGTCCTGCATTTTAATATAAATCGAGATAAAGTGGGCTCTTTATTTACATCTAACATACTTGGATGTTAGATTATCTTCTAAAATAATCAGATAGACTTAGATGGATTTCACAGCAACATACCAGGCAACAATTGATCACTTGCTTGTTGTCTGAATGATGACTTGTGTATATTTAAATATTTGTTAGATGTGTCATATTTGCACAAACCTTTTTTCAGAGCTGTAAACAGCTGGGACCAACAGACACTAGAGGGGCTGGGAACACTTCCTTTGTATTTAACAAGAAACATCTGGACACATTTCACAGCTGTAAGTCTGATGACGTTAAGATGCGACATTAAGTCACCTAACAACAACTCATTTGTCTTTGCATGAAAGAACTAACTGTCATATTATCTCTACTTTGTCAGGCAACACAGAAAAGATTCCTTAAGGGTTTCATGCCTGACCTAAGGATACAAAAAACACAGAAGTGGAAGCTCAAGAACCTGTTTTCACAGCTCACCCCTACAGCAGCAAAACGAGAAGCAGGTAAACCCTTTTAAAAGCAGCTACTGAAGCTAAAGCTGCAAGATTTCCTAAATGACTAAAGGTTGAGTTATTTAAGTGGAATAAATTAGTTGCAAACCAATCCCAACTCGTTTTCTCAAACTTTTAAAAGGATGCAGCGAGGGGAACATCACCCAGGTGACCGTCAGCGACCCTTCCTTCCCCTTTGGCTACAATCAGCTGCAGTTTCAACTCTGCCTGGACGTTCCCATTCTGAAAGACAACCTCTACTCCATCTGCCAGAAAGTGGATGATGATGGTTATAAAAGGATCATCCTCAATAAACTCAACCAGGTGACATGGGAATATCTGTTACTTTTTAAAGAGAATCAAAGTGTTTTGGTGGTAAAATCCAAGTGCTTTTTTATGGTTTTCACAGCTGCTTTTAATCCAACCTCCTCCTCTTACAGTAAAAACATTTTCCCAGAGTTTAGTGTAGTTGTTGGTTTCTCCAGAAGCTTTAAAATGTGCCAGATATGTACATATTCATGTGCATGTGTGAGTTTGCCTGTGTGTGCCTGCCAGATCCACCGGGTGGCGGACCCTGATAAAGAGGGTTGCTAACTAAAAGCGGTTGCCAACGACTGGACTGAGCTCAAACTGATTTGTACATTTTCAAAAATAAGTGCAAACTCTCACTCATCACATCCATCCATCCATCCATCCATCCATCCATCTTCTTCCGCTTATCCGGGGTCGGGTCAGGGTAGCAGCTTCAGAAGGGAGGCCCAGACTTCCCTCTCCCCAGCCACTTCTTCTAGCTCTTCAGGGGGAATCCCGAGGCGTTCCTGGGTCTTCCCCGGGGCCTCCTCCCGGTGGGACTTGCCCGGAACACCTCACCAGGGAGGCGTCCAGGAGGCATCCTGACCAGATGCCCGAGCCACCTCAACTGGCTCCTCTCGATGTGAAGGAGCAGCAGCTCTACTCTGAGTCCCTCCCGGATGACTGAGCTTCTCACCCTATCTCTAAGGGAGAGCCCAGACACCCTATGGAGAAAACCCATTTCGGCCGCTTGTATCCGCGATCTCGTTCTTTCGGTCATGACCCAAAGCTCATGACCATAGATGAGGGTGGGAACGTAGATCGACCGGTAAATCGAGAGCTTTGCTTTTTGGCTCAGCTCTCTCTTCACCATGACGGACCGGTACAGCGCTGCTTCACGGCAGACACTGCACCAATCCACCTGTCGATCTCCCGCTCCCTTCTTCCCCCATTTGTGAACAAGATCCCGAGATACTTAAACTCCTCCACTTGGGGCAGGACACCCCCCCTGACCCTGAGAAGGCACTCTACCCTTTTCCGGCTCAAGACCATGGCCTCGGATTTGGAGGCACTGATCCTCATCCCGGCCGCTTCACACTCGGCTGCGAACGCTCCAGCGAGAGCTGCAGATCATGACCTGATGAAGCCAGAAGGACCACATCATCTGCAAAAAGCAGAGATGAGATCCTAAGGCCACCAAATCGGATCCCCTCAACACCTTGGCTGCGCCTAGAAATTCTGTCCATGAAAGTGATGAACAGAATTGGTGACAAAGGGCAGCCCTGGCGTAGTCCAACTCTCACCGGAAACGAGCCCGACTTACTGCCGGCAATGCGGACCAGACTCTGACACCGGTCATACAGGGACCTGACAGCCCGTATCAAAGGGCCCGGTACCCCATACTCCCGGAGAACCCACCACAGGGCTCCCCGAGGGACACGGTAGAATGCCTTCTCCAAGTCCACAACACACATGTAGACCGGTTGGGCGAACTCCCAGAACCCTCCAGGACCCTGCTGAGGGTGTAGAGCTGGTCCAGTGTTCCACGACCAGGACGTAAACCACACTGCTCTTCCTGAATCCGAGGTTCGACTATCCGACGGACCCTCCTCTCCAGGACCCCTGAATAGACCTTGCCAGGGAGGCTTAAGAGTGTGACCCCTCTATAATTGGAGCACACCCTCCGGTCCCCCTTTTTGAACAGGGGGACCACCACCCCAGTCTGCCAATCCAGGGGAACTGCCCCCGATGTCCATGTGATATTGCATAGTCGCGTCAGCCAGCACAACCCTACAACATCCAGAACCTTAAGGAACTCCGGGCGGATCTCATCCACCCCCGGGGCCTTGCCACTGAGGAGCTTTTTAACCACCTCGGCGACCTCGCCCCCAGAGATTGGAGAGCCCAACCCAGAGTCCCCAGGCTCCGCTTCCTCAGTGGAAGGCATGTTGGTGGGATTGAGGAGGTCTTCGAAGTACTCTGCCCACCGGCCCACAACGTCCCGAGTAGAGGTCAGCAGCACACCATCCCCACTATAAACAGTGTTGGTGCTGTACTGCTTCCCCCCCTGAGATGCCGGATGGTGGACCAGAATCGCCTTGAAGCCATACGGAAGTCTTTCACAATGGCCTCTCCAAACTCCTCCCACGCCCGAGTTTTTGCCTCAGCAACCACCCGAGCCGCATGCCGCTTCACCTGCCGGTACCCATCAGCTGCTTCCGGAGTCCCACAGGCCAAAAAGGCCCGATAGGACTCCTTCTTCAGCCTGACGGCATCCCTCACCGAAGGTGTCCACCAACGGGTTCGAGGGCTGCTGCCGCGACAGGCACCGACAACCTTGCGGCCACAGCTCCGATCAGCCGCCTCGACAATGGAGGCACGGAACACGGTCCACTCAGACTCCATATCCCCCACCTCCCCCGGGACGTGTTCGAAGTTTTGCTGGAGATGGGAGTTAAAGCTCCGTTTCACAGGGGATTCCGCCAGACGTTCCCAGCAGACCCTCACAACATGTTTGGGCCTGCCAGGTCTGACCGGCTTCCTCCTCCACCACCGGAGCCAACTCACCACCAGGTAGTGGTCAGTGGACAGGTCCGCACCTCTTTTCACCCGAGTGTCAAAGACATACGGCTGCAGATCCGATGAAACAATGACAAAGTCGATCATCGAACTGCGGCCTAGGGTGTCCTGGTGCCAAGTGCACATATGGACACCCTTATGCTTGAACATGGTGTTCGTTATGGACAATCCATGACGAGCACAGAAGTCCAACAACAGAACACCGCTCGAGTTCAGATCGGGGGGGCCGTTCCTCCCAGCCACTCCCCTCCAGGTCTCACTGTCATTGCCCACGTGAGCTTTGAAGTCCCCCAGCAGAACAAGGGAGTCCCCAGGAGGAGCACTCTCCAGTACCCCCTCTAAGGACTCCAAAAAGGGTGGGTAATCTGAACTGCCGTTCGGCCCGTAAGCACAAATGACAGTCAGGACCTGTCCCCCCACCCGTAGGCGGAGGGAGGCTACCCTCTTGTTCACCGGGGTAAACCCCAACGTACAGGCGCCGAGATGGGGAGCAACAAGTATGCCCACTCCTGTCCGACACCTCTCACCTTGGGCAACTCCAGAGTGGAAGTATGTCCAGCCCCTCTAAAGGAAACTGGTTCCAGAACCAGAGCCATGCGTCGAGGTGAGACCGACTATTTCTAGCCGGAACCTCTCGACCTCACACACTAGCTCCAGCTCCTTCCCCACCAGAGAGGTAACATTCCACGTCCCAAGAGCCAGCTTCTGCAGCCGAGGATCGGACCGCCAGGGTCCCCTCCCTTGGCCGCCACCCATCACACACTGCACCCGACCCCTTTGGCCCCTCTCACGGGTGGTGGGCCCATGGGAGGGGGGGCCCATGTTTCCTCTTAGGGCTGAGCCCGGCCGGGCTCCATGGGTAAAAGCCCGGCCACCAGGCGCTCGCCATCGTACCCCCCCCTCAAGGCCTGGCTCCAGAGTGGGGCCCCGGTGACCCGCGTCCGTGCGAGGGAACACGAAGTCCAATGTTCTTATCCATCATTGGGGTCTTCGGGCTGCGCTTTGTCTGGTCCCTCACCTAGGACCTGTCTGCCTTGGGTGACCCTACCAGGGGCATGAAGTCCCAGACAGCATAGCTCCTAGGATCATTGGGGCACTCAAACCCCTCCACCACGATAAGGTGGCAGCCCAAGGAGAGGCCAGCACTCATCACAAATAAGTTTAAAAGCAGAATTTGATGTACTTCATTTTCAAAGACGATGATAACGCATGTAATGTCAGATTTTGGTGTTTGTTCAACACAGTTTGTCTCAATCTGTCTCTCCAGGCATTCCCATCTGGAGTTCCTGATCAGGAAGTACAGATGCTTGCTTCAGTCTCTCGCTCAGCAACACTTGATGACATCTCTAAGTGGAACATCACTGAACTGGATACCTTGGCAGCTCTGATGAAACCTGAAGATGGAACATGGGAGACGGCACAGGTACAGCAGACCGTAGACATTACCAAAACTTTCATTTGACTGGAATTTGGTAACTTGAGTTTTTCTTCATGATACATTTAGAGCAAAGCAATCATCACCAAGAACCTGAATACCTCTGGAAATTCACTGGGCAGCAGTGAACTGAACATTATTGACTCCAACCTGTGCTCACTGGACACCAGCACATTAGAGACCATCACAGCAGACAGTATCAGGTTGGTGTCAGCGTGGATATAACCAACATATCCACTGTGGTCGTTAAAGTAAAACTGAATGCCTCTGTATCTGTTGTCAGAAATACAAAGCTTCTAGATGTGGCATCATGTTCAACTGAGCAGAAGAGAGTCCTCTACGAGATCAGCAACACCTCCTTCAGCGTCCATCGTGATAATCCGATTAACTTTTTTAACCTGGTTAAAGGCTATCTAGGTGAGATTACATACTCACTATTATCTAATTATCCAAATAAGAATTGCTTTTTAATTTTGTCATTCATTTCTTTTTTGAAAGGTGGAGCATCTCTGGTTGATATAATATCTTTGTCAAAACAAAATATAAGCATGGATGTGAAAACCTTCATGAAACTAAACATCAGTGTTATAACTGTAAGTATAAACAAGAAAGAACTAGCATTAGGTGAATTCTTTGGACAATAATAAATGTTCTCTTCTGAAAAATATAATTTAACTGCAAAAAAATATTTTTTTCAACATTTAATTTTTCTAAACATGCAGGATTTAACTGTTTCCAACGTCCAGAAACTCATGGGGGAAAATTTACCGGACCTAAAGTTGTTTGAGAACGACACTGTGATTCAGATGTGGGTAAACTTGCAACAACAGTCGGATCTAGACAGAATGGGTATTGGTCTATCTACCAACAGCACGATCCCTCCAACTACAATGCCCACCCAGGAAACTAGTTTAACAAGTACTGGAACTGCAACTGGAACACGTTCTGACACACAAACAAAAACATCCCTAACCACTTCTGACATACCAGCACTTACTACCACATACAGTTCAACCATTCATACTGTAAGCAGCTCATGGAGGACAACTAACACTGCAACCAGTGCTGGAACATCAACAGGTAATTCTGTGGCTACTGTTGGAACAACAACCGTGAGTGCTGAGTCTCCTCCTTTCACAACAAGAGCAAAAGTTTCAAGTAGTACTGGAACTTCAACGCAAGATGCTGGAACAATCACAATGTTAGAAACAACTGTTGGAACGAGTTCCTTGATATCAAACCCTAAACCTGAAACAAGTGCTACAACTTCAACAGGAGATGCTTTGGCCAGTGCTATGACAACAGTAGACTCCGAAAACAGTGTTCTCACAGCAACAACAAACTTAGCAAATGCTGCAACATCATCATCAACAGGTGGTCCAACTGATTCTTTGACATCTCCAGATTCTGAATCTACCACTAGCACAACAATGCCTTTTCCTACAACCAGTTCTGGAACAATGATGCCACAAGTTACAACTACGAGTGGGATGTCAACAACTACTGCAGCCACAGGAAGTGAGACTCAGACCACTCTCACAATCAGTGCTACCACAACAACAAAACAAACTTTAACCAGTACCAGTTCAGAACTATCAAACACTGCAACCAGCCCTGTTACCCCAGAGCCTCTAACTGAAGGCAAGAGCAGTACAACATCAACACCAGATGCCACAACAACCTCTGAGACAGCAACAGCAGATGTTTCACTTGGTACACCAACAAAAAGCCTCACTGACTCTGAAATGCCAACCTTAGGTACCAGTAACAGTCCTGGGTCAGCATTATCATCTCCTGGCACTACTACTGTGGTAAGAACTTGAACCTCAATAGAGGATATTATTTTGTCTCTTCTATTTTTGTGTCTGCCTGTTGTGATGTTCTAACATGCCAGCCTTTTAATGATCTACTTGTGAGCTTTCTCTTCTCCAGGGCACTTTTACATCTCAGTCTGACAAAAAAAAATTGGCTTTAGTTTCAGTTTGGATTCAACATTTTCAACCAGTGTAATATTCTTTTGCAGAGATGTACAACTTGCTCTGGGTTTTCTAACCTCAGCCTTGCACATTTAATATCTTGCACTTTTTATTCTTTAACACCAACTTATACATAACAATCTACATCTACAAGAAGAAAAGCAAACTTTTAGCACATAAATCTCAAGAATTGTAAAATGTATGATTAGGTTTTTAATCTGTTTTCTAAAAATGTATTGTCTCTGGCTGTACCATCCTGATGTTCACTAAACCAATTCATTCACACCTCTTTTTTCCTCCTAAAACTGAATTTCCCCACAGACCCAGTCTTCCAACTACACACAGAACCTGACATTGGCCTTTCTTGAGGCTGTGCTGGATAAAAATTTCTCCATGTCGGCTGTTAGTGATGAGGATTTCCTGCTATGGCTTAGGCTGCAACTCAGACCTTTGCTGGTCAATCTCTCTCCAGCTATGGTTATTCACCTCTTCGGAATTGTGAAAAACAGGAACTGCAACAGCAGCCAAGAGATGTAAGTATCTATTCAATAAATTTATGAAATTACAGTAGATATAAAAATATTACAAAATGGCTCCATCTTTTAGGCAATACATTGTATAATGTGACATTGATTATTGGTTTAAATTAGTAACTGATCATTTCCATTCAGGATTTCAGTGCTTGAAACTGTGCAGATGACACTCAGCGACGAAACCAAGGCAGAGATCTACAAAAATATGATCCTCTTCCTCCAAGGTAGAAAATAATGCTTATAACAAAAGAAAAGAAGCTTATTCTCTCTTTGACATTTCTTGGTTGCTTTAGTACATTTTTAACATCAGTCTAAACATCTTAAAAACAGTACATTTCTCAGGACATTTAATTGAAATGGTAAACTATGATTATCTGTAAAAACACAAAATCGTACCCAATATTTTTGGTCTAGTTTCTAGTGCTAATATCTTAGTACACTTAAAATAAGAAAACTAACTTACAGTTAACTTTTCAGCAAGATATAGGAGCTCGTTTGAAGTCAATAATACCATAATATTGATAAAAATGTAATGGAGTGAAATAATCTGCCATTCACGACATTTTCCCATAAACTAAAATGTCTTATTCCACTGGCAGATTATTAGGCCTTCGCAGCGCTTCGCTGCTCAGGCCTATTGTAATCATAGTGTTATGTTTCTTTCAAAACCCCCTCCTCTGTGACCTTACTTCATCGCACAGATATGAAAATTGGTACACTTGTAGAGCTCCCCAGGACGCACAGAGAATTCAATTCACGTCATAGTGCAAGTCAAACAGGAAGTAGGCCATTTTGGATTGAAGCTCTAATTTTCAAGTCCTTTTGGAAGTTTATAGCCTTCGCATTTGATCGAACTCCTCCTAGGGATTTCGATCATCGGCTACTGTGAACGGTCTCTATCTGACCCCTTTGACCTGATCAACATGAAACTGTGTTCAGAGACAGAAGACATGGATTTCAACCCTGACCAGTTTCAGTGGAGCAGGTGTGCGTGGCGGTGTGGCGAAGTGACATGTAACGCTTTTGCCATACATTTGGCTCTAAATTCCAGTTTCAAGCTGAGCTCCATCAACCTTACTGGGATGAATCCTTATCTGCCCTGACAGGAATCCACAACAATCTTTGGTGGGCGTGGCCTAATTTCTCTACAGCGCCCCCTAGAATATTTTAAATGATCAGCCCCAAGCCATGCTTTATCCCAGAGTTATGAACCTTGGTACACATGTGTATCTTGTCAGAACGTACAAAAAAACCTCTCTTGGAGCCATGGTCCATTCCCAACAGGAAGTCGGCCATTTTGGATGAAAACCGCCATTTTCTCTTTTTTATCGACATTGTATCTGACCAAACTTGTCTTACAGCATTTGACATACACACTTCACACTCACTCAGCACAGTCTTGAGGCATAGTAGGTCAAAAAGTATCAAAGGATTTCTCATACATCAAAGCATGTGGGCGTGGCTAAGTGTCAAACTTTGACTATTTGCCATGAAACATCAAGGTTCAATAACTTCCACATGCAAGGTCACAGCTGCATCAGACTTTCTATGTCTCATTACAGACCAGTCCTCATCACATTTACTTGGTCAATTGATATCACCTTAGCCCCGCCCCCTTCCAACAGGAAGTCGCCTGTTTTTTCTGCTGGATGTCTTACTTTTACTCTGTGATTCATATAGGTTTAAACCTGTGCCAAGTGACATAAATGACATGATGATGGATTCTGTCAACACTGGCTGCTGGCTGAACCGTGTGGGCGTGGCCGAATGGCCAATTTCAGTCCCTCGCCGTTTGCATGCGATTGTCTCGAAATTATACATTCATAATCGGATTTGCACCAAACTTTTTAAAACTGATTTTTGTCAGCCTGTAAAGAGCCCAATAGCATTAAATTGTCATTTGACTCCACTGCGCCCTCTAGGTTAATCAATCGGGTATATCCCCTTGCTGCATCAGCCGATCTGCACCAGATTTTTCGTGCGTCGTCAGGGAGCACTGGCGAATGCATCGGGTGGACGGTGGATGGGTGCGGGAACTGGGTGAGGCCTCTGCGGCGGCTGGCGGGCGGTGTCGCCGGAACCCCCACGGTCGCCATGAGGTCGGAGCAGCGCTGAGCTGCGAGGGCCGTTCGAGGCTGCTTGCAACTTTAATTTTACTTATAGCTCATATCTTTTCATCAATATTAAGGAACTGACTTAAAACAAGCTCCCATTACTTGCTGAAAAGTTACTTGTAAGTTAGATTTGTTTTATTTTGAGGGTTAGTACTATTTGACATATTTGTACTAGAAGCTAGATCAAAAATATATTTTTGGTTTTTGCAGTGTGGATTTTCTGCAGAATTCCCAAATCCATCTCCTGAAATAAAGACAGATCAATTAATATATCAATGCTCTCAGAGACACAGCTCCAGGAATTCTGGTTTTTGAATAAACTATTCAATATGTTTAATGTCACTGTGAAATTTGTACTCTAAAATGTTTCTGATTGAAACTACAAAAAAATCTAAATAACAAGAAGGAAACATGCAGATTTTCTCAAGAACAATTATTCTTGTGCTCCTTGTTATAAAGTGACAATAGTCTTTTGCAGCAGCATAGCAATATCTCATGCATAACAGGCAGGATATGATGCACAACCATCACCCTAATCTTTAGCTCTACCCCCAGATACTCAATCAGATTTCAGTCAGGTCTCTGACTGGGTTGCTTCTAGATCTTAAAATGATTTCTAGTTGGGAGAAACATGTTAGTAAAATTAAAGTAGAACTTTAAACCTAAATCTGCTAGGGGTACAAACGATTTTCAGTGTAGTTGAATGAAAACTTCCAAGAGGTGTTTCAGCAGTAATACTTTTGTAGATTAAAAAGTATCACTTTTTCAAGCTCAAATAACAAATGGAACATCAGTCCAGTTGTGTATGATTACCCATGTTATTTATTATTGTGGTGCTACTGTCCTTTAGTCTCTAGTAGCTTGAGAGGGAAAAGAGCAAATGGTCCGACATTGGGATGCAAACCTGGGATAGCTGCTTTAGAAGAAGCAACTGGGTGTGATTTGCTGAAGCTGATGAAAGTCATGAAAACTTGACATCTTTAAGAATTTCAGCTTAATTCTACAAAAAATGCCCCAAAGCAACCACAACAGAAATAAAACTGAAAAGTCTTTTCTGTCCACCGATGTCTTATTTGTACCCAGAATAAGATGCTTTACTTTGCAACACAGATCAAACGCCACTAAAGTGTTACAGTGGTGGAAGCTTTTACATCTTCCTGAAGAACAACTTCCTCAGCTTTGGCTTTCCTGATGTCCCGTCATTCATCTCTCTTCTTCCACCAACACGCAAATCAGAGGTACAGCTAAATATCTGAATATGAACAACATTTATACACACAGATAAAAGGGAACGGATAGAAAGGAGATTTTTGGGGCAATTTTGTTTATACATACTTCTATATTAGGAATCCAAAAATGGACTCATTCACGTAATCGAGCTAAATTAACTTAAAAAGTGTTTTCTTCTGTTTTCAGCTCCTAAATACCATTAGCACCTCAGAACTGCGTCAGTTCCTCATTCAGCCGGGCGCAATCAGTAACAGTTCAGGCATCTGCATCATTTTCAGCAACTACAACAACACTCCTTCCTTCCTAGAAAACGTATGTCCTCATCTCAAATTTAAATGTGTAGTAACATCTATGGGTGAATCTGGTTGTGTTCTCCTCACTGTTTAATATTTCTGTACAACACCTGCAGGAGGACGTCCCAGATGATGTGAGGAGGATCATCCTTCCCTGTGTTTGGCCTTTGGCTCTGAGCAGCAACAGAAGATCTGAGGTTGATCTGTGGTTTAACGTACGTTTGAGGAACTATCTGAGGTTCCTCACAAAGGATCTCATGAGCTTCAACAAAGTGCAGAATGCCTCATGTCTCACCTTCCAAAAACTGTGAGTCAGTGTCTCATGTTGTCATAACATTGACAAAAGGTCCCCATGTAACCACATTTCATTGCTTCCTGTTCCACAGGGTGTCTTTCATGGGAAAGAACTTCACCTTCACCGGTTCAGACTTTGGACAGCCAGATGTGTACACCACCATCAGAAGCTACTTGGGTGCTGGTGAGATTTTGGAGAAAAATGTGACACGAGAGACGTCTTAAGTCTCTTTTACACTTTAAGAATATATTTTTGATTAATTGGTGGTGTTACATCCCCAAGTCTAGGGGTAGAGGAGGGGAAAGTAACAAATGACCCGGGTATGAAGAGGCAAAACCAGGAGGCTGTAGTTAATGTTTTATTTAAAAATAAGCCAGGTAGAATCTTGAAAAACCTGAGGAAAAAATGAGAGTGTAAATAACAAAATCCAGGGTTTCTAATAAGACACAATCCTCCAACAATCTAACCTGGGAGAGACCAGGAACCTGGTGTCTTCATAAACACTCATGCCCCACTCATCTACTAGCCTGGAAAAAGAGAATAAGTGCACACACTTCCCTCAAACCACCACAAAGCTGCAGCGCACATGCTGCCCAGTTGGCCAAGAGGCCCTGAGATCAGTTCCCACCCAGCTTTATACTTCATGAGGCAGAGTGGAACCAGCTGCGACTGCTTAAGTTGCAAGAACTCAGCAGCAACCTGGAATTGACAAACACACATGTAGTCACCACAGCATGTAACAGTGTTTATGCATTGAGACAGTAATAAGTCCATGAAAAGTTTGATTTTTGGAAACGGATAGAAAACATCTATTACATTTTAATGACATTAGTGAAGTCTGCTGCCTAAAACACTGAAAATCCCTGTTTTTCCTCAGAATCTGTGGCCAGATGCTACAACGCCACAGACCCAGATCTGAACTCCACCTCCTGGTTTGTCAACTACATCGGCAGCTTTGTGATATTTATCACGCTGGATGATTTCAAAAACTTTGTCAACACCTCTCAGGTATTTCTGCAAACTTTCAAATCGGAACCTACCAACAAACAAAATCAGAATTTTACAAACTTGACCTGTGTGATCCAGCAGGTTTTGTCCGAATGTCTCTGACCTGTTTTGTGTTTTGCTCATCTATTTTTGAAGCTGATTGTGTTCTTGGAGGATAAAGCTAATCTGGAGCTCTTTAACAACGCAGCGATCCCACAAGATGTAACAGACTACTACATTTTGCAGCTTTATGAGTTCTACCCATCCTTTGGACTCATGATGTAACTATCCACCAGTTTGAAAAGGAAACATTATTATTACAAGAAAGTAATAAGTTTTATTCATTTTGCTAAAATCATCCTTCAACATGTCACCTTTCATTCAGGCTCCCAGGCTCTTTACTCTGCTCGCCTGACATCCCAAGCTCCTTATTTACTTCTCTTAGTGAGAACGATACGATGGCCATCTTGGACAAGCTGAAGACATTCTGCAACAGCACAGAGAATCCTGAGGTACCAGATGAAAACGTCACAGAGGTTCTGCTCAGTGACCGTCTGTATGACCTGTAGCAACATGCTTTTCTCTTTATTTCATTCAAGATTTCTCTTTTTTTGTCACACAGAAATCATTTGATTGCACTGATGGGTTTAAATGCAGGAAAACAAGATAAAAGCAAATATTGTCTATACAGTGGACCCCTGTTAATGGCGGGGGTTAGGAACCACTGCTATCTGCTGAAATCCACCAATACTTCTGACCCCATTAAAAATGGTTTTAACTGATTATTTCAGTAGCTCAAGCCCTTCCTGTCCATTCATTGTATATCCCCACAGTTCAGTTTATGTATCCAATAGTTATTGGGCAAAAGGTGGGGTCACAAATCACCAGTCCGTCACAGGGCAACACAGATACAGTGCAAGATCACTTATGTCTCTCAGGCCTTTATGATCTGTTTTCTGCGTTAACCTGGAAAGATCTTACCACTCCATTCCAATTTTCACGACAATCCTCCTCACATCACTTCAGTGACCAGTTTAGGCCCCAGGACAAGTGTTTCATTGTGCAGCCTGTGCAGACACCAAATATACCCTAATATGCATTAATACTCACAGTGGAAACCATCTTAGCACTACAGCTGAAGCTAATATCCATGCACTTCCTTATCTACGCCCTTGGGGGTTTAGCCAATCAGCGCCAAGGAAAATTCATGGCACTTTTACATTAAGTGCTTTGCAAATCCCAGCCAATAGCATGTCAACTAGCATTGCATCTAGGTATTTCAGCTTCCTAAGCTGCATTTTATATCAAATATGTCAGGATAAGCTGTTGAATAAGTCAGCAAATAGGCTCATTTTCCATGAATAATTTGATGAATTTGCACATTTTTAAGCACAAAGAGGCAGTATCCACTGACCAACGCCTACTGAGCTTTGCTTTCAGTCACCGATGCAACTTGCTATAGAATTCCCTTTTGTTGCCCGGCTCAGAAGACTGCAACAAGAAACTGGGAGGACACGACAACAAGAACCATTTTAAGCCCTTCAGAGAAAATTATTGATAAAAATGATTGTCTGGGGGTAATGGGCAGCAGCCCAACAACCGCTACACCAGCGCGTGCTCCCTCGGCCTGGTCCTCTGTCTGGTGCAGATCTTGCTCGGCCATGGAGTGGACGGCCCACACAGGTCTCAGCCTCTGCTCCCACACCGGGTCAAGCGACTGCCGCACCCCACGCCGTCTGGCCCCGGCCCCGGCTCCGGCTCCGGATCTCATCTGCCATGATGAGAGGAACGGGCGTTCCTTAAATACGATCCAGGTGGACACATGATCATAAGAGCCTCCCACAATTTGAAGACCTTAATTAAAAGAAAATTAACCGGCCACATTGCAACACAGCAGGGAGCCATCACACCGTTCTATAAATCTGGGTTCATTTAAACCCAGCAGGTTCAGATGTGTTGATCTGCTCACAAATGATCATTTATACAAAGACTGTATACAAAGATGGTAGAATTCTTAAAAATATGAAAATGTCACAAAAAACAGTTATATTTATTTAATATATGATGAACTGTTGTGATGTAGAGGGATGTTTGACCAGAAATTTAGTTCACAGCCATTAATAATGCATGTTTTATTAAACAGAGATCTGCAGCTCTGGCGTCCAACATCAAGGTCTTCACAGCGCAAACGTTTGAAGACCTTGGAAATGCGTCTTCTGGCCTGACAAACAGCCAGATCCTGTCTGTGTCGCCTGAGGTGCTGGTTTTGTCTTTGTCCATCCTGAGCTCAGTGAACACCTGGGGACAGGACCAGGCCAGCAACATCATCCACCGCATCACCTCCTCAAGCTTTCAGGTACAAACCCGACAATATACATAATAATCACGTCTTTTATCCATGAAGTGTAAACTAAATATAGCTCGACAGATTAGAAAGTTGCCTGCAATCAGCTTCCAGTTCACTGATCATGTTTTTAATGGGTGGAATATGACTGACAGATCAACAGCGCAGCCTCTCTGGAGTCTCTGGGGACTCTTATCATTGGAGTTCCTTCAAAGTCAATCAACAATATCTCAGCTTCTGAAGTACTCAGCGCGTCCAAGAACCCAACGCTTGTTTCCAACATGCTGGAAGCCCCGAAGGTTGTCCAGGAGGCTTTTGTCAAAAAGGTAAAAAGATGAGACTTCTATCTTAACTTCATTCATGATCATCTATTCAGAGCATCGTGTGAATAAAACAAGAAAAATCTGCCACTTAGTTCCTAGTTGGGATTGGGAACCTATTTGTGTAGAAAATACAGATATTTCAATATGTATGTTTGATTTTAATCTTTATTTATAAATGAAAGACACACAATGAAACATCGACTGAAAGTTGTGCATCAACTATACAAGTTGCAGCGACTAAAATGTTCCACGTGTAGCTTTTCAGACTGATGCAGTTAAAACACGTAACAGTTCTACTCATTAGACTTAAAAACAAGCTTTATTATAGTGTCCAATTAAGTGAAAAGACTCAAGAACTGGTAGAACTTTTTCTCTTGCTTACTGCTGAGTGAATGCATAATCTAATGCATGTAACCTCCATCCAGATCATTTCTGTGGACTCCAGTCCAGCCAAAGTGGTGGAGAACGTCCCTGATGCCTTAGCAATGGAGATCCCACCCTCCCTGCTGCTGTTTCCTGAGGGAACAGCCAACATCACTGCGATAAACAAGAAGACGTGGACCGCAGATCAGGTCAGTGTTTCCTGTTTAATGCAGAATGGATAATAGCGTGAAGTAGATCCAGGCTGTCAGTGGATTAACTTTGAAACACACGCAATCTCCCCAAAGCTAAATTAGTAAAAAAGAGTTTGACAAGCTATATTAAATATGCAAAGGTAACGCAAAAGTTGAAAATATGTCCACTTGGAGACTTCTACTGATGTGTAAATGTGTCCAATATTTTTCTTAGAAATGTAAAGGAACATTTTTTCATGCTACCTGAACACGTGCAGAAGGTTTATGTGAGGAACTAAGTGCAGCAAAGCATCGTTCTAAAAATATCTAACATGGACCATAATCAATCTATCCAGGCACTGGCTACAGCTGCTTATACAATTTTAACCTTTTAAAACAATACAAACAAATCTACAGTCAAGTCTGTACTTCCTATTTCTTAATGTTTCAGAACAATATAAAATCAAAGTAATCTTATAAATGAAAATTATTCTTTGTTTACCACTGATGAAAGTAAAAAAAAAACATTATATGCACTTTTAAATAATTTTTTATTATGATTCAAGTGTGCCAGAAAAAAACAAGATGTTTGTAAGAAAGTATAAATTGTTATCTTATAGTTCTCGGTATTTAATTTCATTGGCTTGTAGTTTTTGTTCAGACAACAGTTTAACGCCAAGCTAACCTGAATTTACTCCTTTGCTTTTCAAATTTAGAAAGCAGAAGTTCAACTAACATCTTAATGTCTTTTTTCTGTGTTTTTCAGGCCACCATGTTTTTTGCGACGCTGGCTGAGGCAGATTTTGACACTGAGCAGTAAGTGAACAAACCTGCCAACCCTGGTATTTATTGTGAATCTTTGAATGTCTCCGGTGTAATCTTTCTTGCCTTTTCTCCAAAGACTTTCTCCATTTGTGCTGCAAGGCTTCACATGCGGCACGGTTAAGAAAATGAGTAAAGCCCAAATCAGTCAGTTGATCCACGCCTGCAGGCCGAGGAAAGGCAGGGCTAAGGTGGAGCTGAAGGAACCTCAGGTAAGATCTGGAGCAACACTAACAAGTCACTTCATGGGAAGCAGCGAACCGTGTCTACTCTACATTAAACGTTATAGTCCACACATTTGAATCAATTAATTCAACCTTCTCACACTGTAACCTCCAGCTGACCTGCATGTACAACCTGATCCGTGACGACCTCTCTCAGAACTTCACAGATTATCCTCCAGACATGCTTCTCTACTTGGAGTGAGTCTCTCTCCTCCTAATAATTGTAACTATTGTGCCAGTTGTTTGAAAGTTATCTGATCACTAATATCTTTTTTACAACAATCCCCACCAACAGCTCCAAAAATGTCCAGAAAGCAAACTGCAGGTCCTACTTTTCTGCCCTGGGTGCCGCAGACTTCTCTGTGGCCTCCAGCATCTTGAACAAGGGCCCACAGAAGTTCAGGGA
Source organism: Xiphophorus hellerii (assembly GCF_003331165.1). Classification (NCBI taxonomy): domain Eukaryota; kingdom Metazoa; phylum Chordata; class Actinopteri; order Cyprinodontiformes; family Poeciliidae; genus Xiphophorus; species Xiphophorus hellerii. The sequence goes on from NC_045680.1 coordinate 30,043,644, forward strand.
AGCTAGAGACTGCTTGGTGAGAGCCAATAAAAAAGAGAATCAATACAAAGACAAAGAGCCTATCTGCAGCATGCATCAAAGCACACATTACACATGTGCCTCAAATTATTATTCTACAGCAGAGTAATGGAACGTATTCACTGATTTGAACGTTTTTCACTGTTTCAGGGGATCAGTGGCAACAGCCTGAGCAGAGACAATGTGGAGGTCCTGGGGAACATGGTCTGCACTCTGAATAGATCCGACATTGAGAACTCAGATCCTCTCATCCTGGAAAACCTCAAAGCCTGCAAAGACCTCTCTGCCAGCCAGGTGGCTGCTATGGAAACACTGCTGCTGTCTGGGAAAACACAATACGGGTACTAAAGAAATTAATCCAGTCATTTAGTCTGCAGGGAAAAATCACTCAGCTTCTGTTGTCCTGCATTTTAATATAAATCGAGATAAAGTGGGCTCTTTATTTACATCTAACATACTTGGATGTTAGATTATCTTCTAAAATAATCAGATAGACTTAGATGGATTTCACAGCAACATACCAGGCAACAATTGATCACTTGCTTGTTGTCTGAATGATGACTTGTGTATATTTAAATATTTGTTAGATGTGTCATATTTGCACAAACCTTTTTTCAGAGCTGTAAACAGCTGGGACCAACAGACACTAGAGGGGCTGGGAACACTTCCTTTGTATTTAACAAGAAACATCTGGACACATTTCACAGCTGTAAGTCTGATGACGTTAAGATGCGACATTAAGTCACCTAACAACAACTCATTTGTCTTTGCATGAAAGAACTAACTGTCATATTATCTCTACTTTGTCAGGCAACACAGAAAAGATTCCTTAAGGGTTTCATGCCTGACCTAAGGATACAAAAAACACAGAAGTGGAAGCTCAAGAACCTGTTTTCACAGCTCACCCCTACAGCAGCAAAACGAGAAGCAGGTAAACCCTTTTAAAAGCAGCTACTGAAGCTAAAGCTGCAAGATTTCCTAAATGACTAAAGGTTGAGTTATTTAAGTGGAATAAATTAGTTGCAAACCAATCCCAACTCGTTTTCTCAAACTTTTAAAAGGATGCAGCGAGGGGAACATCACCCAGGTGACCGTCAGCGACCCTTCCTTCCCCTTTGGCTACAATCAGCTGCAGTTTCAACTCTGCCTGGACGTTCCCATTCTGAAAGACAACCTCTACTCCATCTGCCAGAAAGTGGATGATGATGGTTATAAAAGGATCATCCTCAATAAACTCAACCAGGTGACATGGGAATATCTGTTACTTTTTAAAGAGAATCAAAGTGTTTTGGTGGTAAAATCCAAGTGCTTTTTTATGGTTTTCACAGCTGCTTTTAATCCAACCTCCTCCTCTTACAGTAAAAACACTTTCCCAGAGTTTAGTGTAGTTGTTGGTTTCTCCAGAAGCTTTAAAATGTGCCAGATATGTACATATTCATGTGCATGTGTGAGTTTGCCTGTGTGTGCCTGCCAGATCCACCGGGTGGCGGACCCTGATAAAGAGGGTTGCTAACTAAAAGCGGTTGCCAACGACTGGACTGAGCTCAAACTGATTTGTACATTTTCAAAAATAAGTGCAAACTCTCACTCATCACAAATAAGTTTAAAAGCAGAATTTGATGTACTTCACTTTCAAAGACGATGATAACGCATGTAATGTCAGATTTTGGTGTTTGTTCAACACAGTTTGTCTCAATCTGTCTCTCCAGGCATTCCCATCTGGAGTTCCTGATCAGGAAGTACAGATGCTTGCTTCAGTCTCTCGCTCAGCAACACTTGATGACATCTCTAAGTGGAACATCACTGAACTGGATACCTTGGCAGCTCTGATGAAACCTGAAGATGGAACATGGGAGACGGCACAGGTACAGCAGACCGTAGACATTACCAAAACTTTCATTTGACTGGAATTTGGTAACTTGAGTTTTTCTTCATGATACATTTAGAGCAAAGCAATCATCACCAAGAACCTGAATACCTCTGGAAATTCACTGGGCAGCAGTGAACTGAACATTATTGACTCCAACCTGTGCTCACTGGACACCAGCACATTAGAGACCATCACAGCAGACAGTATCAGGTTGGTGTCAGCGTGGATATAACCAACATATCCACTGTGGTCGTTAAAGTAAAACTGAATGCCTCTGTATCTGTTGTCAGAAATACAAAGCGTCTAAATGTGACATCATGTTCAACTGAGCAGAAGAGAGTCCTCTACGAGATCAGCAACACCTCCTTCAGCGTCCATCGTGATAATCCGATTAACTTTTTTAACCTGGTTAAAGGCTATGTAGGTGAGCATGCCTGGTAACTGCCTAACTGTACAACTAAGGACCCTTCAGTAAGGTAACCTTCCTATTTCTGGTCGGTAGGTGGAGCACCTCAAGCAGATATTGCAGCGTTATCAAGACAGAACATCAGCATGGATGTCGACACTTTCAGGAGTCTGGATATCAATGTGATAACTGTAAGTTTACATGTGAAACAAACGATACCAGAAAATTGTGTGAGAAGTTTCTGTGGATGGAAAGTCAGTTTAGTGGCCAAAGCTACAAAACAAATCTCAACCTAGTGCATTTACTTACAGTAACTGCGTGGTTCTCAAAATTAAAGATCCTCAAAGAAATCTTCCTGTGTTTGTTTTTTTCCGACACAGAATCTGACTGTGGCCAACGTCCAAGGTCTGATGGGTGAAAACCTACGAGATCTCAAGCTGTTTGAGAATGATACTGTGGTTCAGACCTGGGTGAACCTACAGCTACAGTCTGACCTGGACAAACTAGGTTTGAATCTAATCACCACTAGGGCAAACCCAACAGTACCAACCAGCACTGAGCCACAAGGTAAAACTATCACCTTTCTCTTTAAAAATGGTCCAGGTTGGAATCAACAACAGTGCGGGTGACGGTGTGTTTACATCTGAAATTCAGATGAACTACTGCCTAAAATGAAAAAATATTTGGCCATCAGCAGTGTGTTTTCTGTACTGAACAGTTTTCATTTGTAACTGTTGGAGCTTTGTGAGCTAAAAGATAAATTAGACATCTTGCGGATCTTATGTGATTAAATAACAATTCCAATGAACCATCTTGTTTCATTTAAGTGTCTGCAGTAACGTGTTCATGGTGTGGTGCCAAAGGTCTTCTGTTGTAGTTTTACTGTTTACAGCCACTAGGGGGTGCCACTGTCTAACAAACTTAATTCTTTGTTTTAGGGAACACAAACAGTTCAAGTACAACCCCGGCCAGTACAGCAATATCATGTGAGCATACTTTACTTACATTAAATCCTTTCTAAATATTCAGCAGTAGAGTTTAAATCAGAAATGTTGTAAATGGACTGTGTTTGTTTGATTTACAGCTGCAACCACCAGTGGTGTCCTGGAGTTCACAAAATCACCAGTCTCCGTTCTCCTGACTGCTCTGCTCACAGCTGCTCTACAAATAATCCTACAACCAGCCTAATTATTGCACTGCTGCAATAACTCAGGCAATGCTTTCATACAGCCTACAGTTATTATCACTATTAGCTCTATTATTTACTCACATGTACAAAAAATACTTCATCTCACCTTTTCGATGTCTTTATTAGCATCATGAAACTAATCTATCTAAGAAGAATCATTTAAATCTTTACATAACTAGTTGATGGAAATTAGGGGAAAATTAAAAAGAACATTCATATAAAGTGCTAAATCATGATAAAATTAATTGCATTGGTTTTTATCCTTCCAGATGTAATTCTTTTCTTCCTGTACTTTGTCCTGTACTTTAAACATTATCTAAATAAATAAATGCATATGAATAAACATGCTAAGAGTGTCTTTCTAATTGCAAACATCTTGCAAAACCTCAAGAATGCGACATCATTTCATCTTACATCAACTTCAACAATCGGATGATACGACAACAAGTTTCATGTGAAGCACCAATCTTAGCTGTGAACTCCAGAACATCGTAGAGGAATATTTTTATAAACCGTTTCAGAAGTATTTCTGTTTCATTCAGTTTTACTCTCCTCGAATCTGAAACAAACTTCAAGAAAACTGTAAAACTGCTGACACACTGAGTTCATTTAAATCACAATTGAAACCTCACCAGATTAGAAACCAGATTAGAAACAACTGGAACATTGCTATGTTGCCCATCTTTGCCTTCTGTACTAGGTAAGAGCCTTCTAGATTTGCTTGTGTAGCAATAAAGACCAATAAATGTTAACTTTTTTCAAAAGCTCATCCTCAAATCCAACATATCCTCTAATACACATACGGTAACTTTCACTTAATTTCCCTGCAATACACATCATGATCAACTCACACAGGCTCACACATTCCTTTAAAATTAAGCAAAACAACCAAACCTTAAGTTAAATGTGAACCCTTAGTTTACTGACCTATCTTACCTTCATAAACTACACCTGGTGATATCCAACCTGGCAAATACACGCACAGTTTGCAACACCAGATTCCTTCATTTGAAAATCTTTATAAAATACAGAGAGAGCACAAGTCGATGCACCAAAACTCTTCAGTGCTATCAGGATATCCTACCTGTTTCACATTGGTAGGTCGCACGTTTATCTATGAAATTCACTGATTAGAAAATTTTATTTTTGTATATGGTGATGCACTAAATTATTAATCAGAATATACTACCTTTTTTTAAAATACAAAGGTATTGCAGTTCATGTCTTAACGTTGTAATATCCTACCAATTTCTAAACATAAGTGTTTGTAAGAATGAAACCGTTTCAAACAGGTGAAACAAGTTTTTATTGAAATTAAATTAAGCGCAAAAATCTACAAATACAGATCCAAGCAAACTCTCTTTTGAACGTTAATACATTGTATGGCAGTCTTTATCAAAGCAAAGTCAAAATGTCTCCACCGAACTGCAGGGGTCACTGTGCACCTGAAATGATAGGATATACTTTTTAATATGCTAATATTCATATACTAATATTAAACCATAGACATGCACAGTTTCAATCATGTAATATCGCCATCAACATCTATTTAGCATGGTTTAATAAAAAAAAGCATTATTAAACAAATATTTTACAGTATAGGGATAAAACAAGATATTGGTCCTGACTCATGTGATCAGTGCCGAGCGATGACTCTCTTGTTTATAGTATGCAATATGGTAACACCTAGGCCTGTCACGATAGCAAATTTTGCTGAGCGATTAATTGTCTCAAAAATTATTGCGATAAACGATAATATTGGCTTTCGCCCCAGGTCTGACCGGGGCGAAAGCCGGTCAGACCTGGCAGGCCCAAACGTGTTGTGAGGGTCTGCTGGGAACGTCTGGCGGAATCCCCTGTGAGACGGAGCTTTAACTCCCATCTCCGGCAAAACTTCGAACACGTCCCGGGGGAGGTGGGGGACATGGAGTCTGAGTGGACCGTGTTCCGTGCCTCCATTGTCGAGGCGGCCGATCGGAGCTGTGGCCGCAAGGTTGTCGGTGCCTGTCGCGGCGGCAACCCTCGAACCCGCTGGTGGACACCTTCGGTGAGGGATGCCGTCAGGCTGAAGAAGGAGTCCTATCGGGCCTTTTTGGCCTGTGGGACTCCGGAAGCAGCTGATGGGTACCGGCGGGCGAAGCGGCATGCGGCTCGGGCGGTTGCTGAGGCAAAAACTCGGGCGTGGGAGGAGTTTGGAGAGGCCATGGAGAAAGACTTCCGTACGGCTTCGAGGCGATTCTGGTCCACCATCCGGCGTCTCAGGGGGGGGAAGCGATGCAGCACCAACACTGTTTATAGTGGGGATGGTGTGCTGCTGACCTCTACTCGGGACGTTGTGGGCCGGTGGGCAGAGTACTTCGAAGACCTCCTCAATCCCACCAACATGCCTTCCACTGAGGAAGCGGAGCCTGGGGACTCTGGGTTGGGCTCTCCAATCTCTGGGGGCGAGGTCGCCGAGGTGGTTAAAAAGCTCCTCGGTGGCAGGGCCCCGGGGGTGGATGAGATCCGCCCGGAGTTCCTTAAGGCTCTGGATGTTGTAGGGTTGTGTTGGTTGACGCGACTCTGCAATGTCGCATGGACATCGGGGGCAGTTCCCCTGGATTGGCAGACTGGGGTGGTGGTCCCCCTGTTCAATAAGGGGGACCGGAGGGTGTGCTCCAATTATAGAGGGGTCACACTCTTAAGCCTCCCTGGCAAGGTCTATTCAGGGGTCCTGGAGAGGAGGGTCCGTCGGATAGTCGAACCTCGGATTCAGGAAGAGCAGTGTGGTTTTCGTCCTGGTCGTGGAACGCTGGACCAGCTCTACACCCTCGGCAGGGTCCTGGAGGGTGCATGGGAGTTCGCCCAACCAGTCTACATGTGTTTTGTGGACTTGGAGAAGGCGTTCGACCGTGTCCCTCGGGGAGCCCTGTGGGGGGTTCTCCGGGAGTATGGGGTACCGGGCCCTTTGATACGGGCTGTCAGGTCCCTGTATGACCGGTGTCAGAGTCTGGTCCGCATTGCCGGCAGTAAGTCGGGCTCGTTTCCGGTGAGAGTTGGACTCCGCCAGGGCTGCCCTTTGTCACCGATTCTGTTCATCACTTTCATGGACAGAATTTCTAGGCGCAGCCAAGGTGTTGAGGGGATCCGATTTGGTGGCCTTAGGATCTCATCTCTGCTTTTCGCAGACGATGTGGTCCTTTTGGCTTCATCAGATCGTGATCTGCAGCTCTCGCTGGAGCGGTTCGCAGCCGAGTGTGAAGCGGCCGGGATGAGGATCAGTGCCTCCAAATCCGAGGCCATGGTCTTGAGCCGGAAAAGGGTAGAGTGCCTTCTCCGGGTCAGGGGGGGTGTCCTGCCCCAAGTGGAGGAGTTTAAGTATCTCGGGATCTTGTTCACGAATGGGGGAAGAGGGGAGCGGGAGATCGACAGGCGGATTGGCGCAGCGTCTGCCGTCAAGCGGGCGCTGTACCGGTCCGTCGTGGTGAAGAGAGAGCTGAGCCAAAAAGCGAAGCTCTCGATTTACCGGTCGATCTACGTTCCCACCCTCATCTATGGTCATGAGCTTTGGGTCATGACCGAAAGAACGAGATCGCGGATACAAGCGGCCGAAATGGGTTTTCTCCGTAGGGTGGCTGGGCTCTCCCTTAGAGATAGGGTGAGAAGCTCAGTCATCCGGGAGGGACTCAGAGTAGAGCCGCTGCTCCTTCACATCGAGAGGAGCCAGTTGAGGTGGCTCGGGCATCTGGTCAGGATGCCTCCTGGACGCCTCCCTGGTGAGGCGTTCCGGGCACGTCCCACCGGGAGGAGGCCCCGGGGAAGACCCAGGACACGCTGGAGGGACTATGTCTCTCGGCTGGCCTGGGAACGCCTCGGGATTCCCCCGGAGGAGCTAGAAGAAGTGGCTGGGGAGAGGGAAGTCTGGGCCTCCCTTCTGAAGCTGCTACCCCCGCGACCCGACCTCGGATAAGCGGAAGAAGATGGATGGATGGATGGATGGATAATATTGTTTGAAGACCTTTTTACACTGATTTAATGGAAATGACGTAATAATGCATGTGATTTCCTGCCAAAGATAGATACACTTTATTTTCAAAAGAATATTTAACACTGGAACTGATAAACAAAATAAACAAAACAACCAAAAATAAAATGGATTCTCAGTCTCCACTAACAAAAAATGTACTTGATAAAAACTAAACAACATAAAGCCAAAGTGGAAATAAATACTGCATTCAACCAAAAGAGTGCAGATTATGAAGTCTGTATATTATGTTGCCCTTCAGTAATAATTAGATTTAAATAGAGAAGATGGGCACATCCACTACCTGATGCAATATTTCACACTACATGATTTTTTGCTCCTATTTTTCCCCTTACAACAATCTTAGATCGTTGGTCTTTCTAAGATTGTGTGGTGTGTTACGGTAGATCGTCGTTGCCGCTCCGATCCAAATCAGGGTTTTTCCCCAACTGGGAGCTTTAACTACACCTGTTGAATGTGACAGGCAGCCAATCAGAAAGCGTGGATTCTCCTCCTGTTTTCAGAGGGGAATCCCAAACAGCTGACACGGTGCAACCCGAAGTCCAGCGGACATTGGAGATGATATGTGGAAACAACATTAATGTTTATTCAACATGCAAAGAATATAGAAATGACAAGGGGAGGAGTTGGAGCGAAACCGATAACTTTTCAGCTGTTGTTCCTTAACGTGACGTAAATAGGTTCTAATGATTTTCATTCAGTCTGGACTTTACGCTGACACTAGCCACATGCATTGCAGGTAGATTGTAGTAAAGCATTGATTAATGCCTGGTTTTAAAATTAGTTCACTGAACTTGTAGCCATTATTTTGTGCCCATTGTTGGACACCACAAGACAGGACCAAACCTGATGGAACCGTTATACCTAGGATTTCTGTCGGCTAATGTATGGGTCTGTCAGGTTTTGAAAATGGGCCGACAATCGGCCAACAGCTCTAAGATCATGTTGTCTGCGCTGGGCTTTACACTAAGGAAATGAGGAAGGGAGGGTCAGTGGAGAGCACCGGAGTTGAGCCTTTTTTCATTCAGTCTCATTAGCTGAAAGAGAAAAAGGTCAGAAGAGACGATAAAGCCGATAATTAAAATGACTTCGATAGTTTTAATTTACCGTACGATTAATTGATTTATCGTTTATCGCGACAGGCCTAGTAACAACATAGCAGACGGCAAACTAAAGCCATTTATAAATGTATTTACAAGACGCCTATCATGTAAACTTAAAACAAGAAGTAACAGAGCAGCTTAAGGAAAGCCAGTCATGACATAAATTAAGCTTACTGTAATTGAGAAGAAATCTGCTGAGTAAACAACCTGTGAGGTAACATCGATGCGAGCGTTGCCTCAAGATGGGACATATTGCTGGGTAGCGGAGATAGCCAGAACACCGGCAGCATAACGGCACAGATGCTGCTGGCCGTTGAGGGAAGCGGTAATGGCGGATCTCCGGTCTCCCCGCCGCCTGAGCCGCTCGCGGTGCTGCACTGAGGGGGCCGACAGCTGCAGAGCGTTTCCGGGGAAGACTCAATCTACTGAGGATCTGCAGCTTTCCAGAACCAGGCTGCCAAGTATCGGTTACTTGACAGTAAGTGGCTTTTTCTGACAGCAGTCAGAGATTTTCCTTTGAAACATAATGTCAATGATGACATTATGTTTGAAATACATGTCATCATTGACAGGCTTTGTTCATGTGTGACCTGTTTGGGATTTAATTTGAGCGAGGCTGTGATGATTGCGATGACTGAATGTTGGTGTTCTTATCTTTGCTTGTGTCTAACTGTGAGGGTGAGAGGTTGTTTTCCGTTTTGAAACGGGTTAAATGAGTTTTGGACCAACATGTTAATTTCAGAAAATGATACTGATACTGTATTTTATTGATCAGGGTGCTTGAAATCCTTCAAAATGCTTCAAATTCATTTAGGTACATTCAAGGCTTGGAAAGTGCTTGATTTCTGTACAAAGTCCTTGAAAGTGATTGATATCCAAACTGCACAGTTTTTTTTTTTAAATAAAATCCAAATTATGGTTTGATTAAAAGCCTAAATGTGGAAACTTTTCTTGATTTATTTCAGATATATTACCAGTTATTTCCATTTCCCTAATGTCAGAAAACCTATCAAGAACATTTTCTGTGACTTTGTAATTGTGTTTAAGCATTTAATTTGAGCAGGAAAGTCATTTATTTTAAGATTTGTTTGTATTTGTTCAATGTAACCAATATGTATTATTCCTAATGGCTCAATGACTTATCTGTGACTGAAATAACGCTCAGTTTATAACTATTTGATAGTTATTGAAATTGGGGGATTGCTTTGCTAAAGTAGTGTTTTGTTCTCAGGTCAGTCAAGTGTGTAAGGTGTGTCTTAAAAACATTTGAAAACATAAAATGTTGTTATAGTATGTGTGTGGGATAGAATGGAAAATACCATTCAAATAAATTACTAATAATAATAATCAATGATATCATTGTTTTTTTTAAGTTCATTGGTATAGTTTTTATCTCGAAAGTGTGGCGCTGGAAAACTTACCTTGAAAATGTTTGAAAATGCTTGAATTTTACTTTGTGAAAAGTGAACAAACCCTGATTGTTTTTTTTTCTTGTGTATGAAAATGCAGTAAATTGTTTATTGTTGTGGAGAGAACACTGGCATCAAAAGGCATACATTGCACTAATGACTTAATAGCCCTGTTAAATTCTGGGGCAACAGGATGATTTCTGTTTAAAATGTTTCTTGATGGCTGACTTCCTCTGAAATGGCTCTATCAGTTCAATACATTTCTGTTGGGCTCTAGGGTTAGATAAACATCAAATGGTTTGGTTGTTCATTGTTCAGAAAATGGAGGAAGTGTATTCCTCTACCAGATTGTTCTGATACTGACATGCGTTTTGTTTTTCTAGCATCATATTTGACTGAGTGTCACTGACAGAAAGACATAGGAATGTGTTTGTAGTTCTATAAGTTTTTGGTCATTTGTATACCAAACTGAATCTAAAGTATAGAGTAGGGGTGTCAAACTCATATTTGTTTTGGGCCAAATCAAGATCATGTATGTTCTTAAAGGGCCAGTTGTGCCAGAATGTATTGATAAATCCTGTTCACAAATTGTTAAAATATCAAGGAATTCTTAAAATTTCACATTATGGAACATCTCTCCAGTTCCTCCAGGATTT